>NC_056741.1:35039111-35104111 GCF_019279795.1 Protopterus annectens
AACCATAACTGCAAAAAAAAAATTAAAGGACAAAGCTTGAAGAATCCCAAGGGCGACAGGTGCAGACCATCTCTGGCAAAGCAGCATGGTCTGTTGATCATGTCATCCCAGGCAGACAGATACTGGATTCCCTTAGAATGACACCAGAAGCTTAGCCAATTGTTAAAGTCAATCATTTTGTCCTTGTACTGTGGTGTCATTCTGGGTGATGGCAGGATGCTACTCAGGGCTAGGGTCATACCAGCCTGGGCTACAAGATCAGAGAGCTCCTCCATGTCTTTTTTCATGTAGTCCAGGGAGGTACATCTCAGGTCATTCACACCAACATGGACAATGACAGCATCATATTTGTACTTGTTGTGGAGTGACCTGAGTGCGTGCATTATGTGGCAGATCCTGGCACCTGACAGGCAGCTGACAGTAACTTTTTCCTTGTTTAGCCTGGTGAGTGGAACATCAGTGTGCCTGACTATAAAGTCACCTATGACTAGAGTGTTGGGTATTGGGTATGTTATGCCTTATGGGCTGTAGTTGAGTGGCACACTGAGTATGTGGGCTATGTGTCATTTGGGTTGTGTTGGGGGGTAGAGGTTGCTTGCATTTCTGCTTTGGCGGTCTCTGTTGTTTGGGCAGATTTGTACTGAGAGCCTCCGCGAATGTAGGTGTGTGTTTTTATATATATAAAGTTACCGTGCAAAAAAGAACAGAAGAAAACTCAGCTCATATAAAACTTAAACTTCTTACAACTAATTACGATCCAAAAGGTCAATAGATGGAAAAACTGCACTCGGAGACCGAACTGTTCCTTAGCGCTTTCGTTCATTTTATTGTTAAATTGAACTTCTTCAGAGAAATACTGAAAATTTACAAAGTGTTTTAAATATATAGCACACAAACGAGCCTCTTTAAACGTCTATGTCAAACATGACAGAGTAGGAACCAATCCATGGTTTGTTAGCTAATCAATGGTCCAATGGTGGTCCCATGTGTATCTGAAGACCAATCCCTGACTTGTTAGTACATATTTGCCTATCAGTTGCCCAGTAGTTAGCCATTACAAAAACAATTATTTTCAAACATTAATTTCATACATTATTTCATTTGCGGTAAGTCGTCACAAACATATGCTGTGTAAATGTTACATTAATATATATATATATATATATATATATATATATATATATATATATATATATATATATATATATATATTTATATACATATGTGGGTCTATGCTGCTTGATTGAAATTTCACAATGTCGAGCAAGCAACATTGGGACCCATTAAAGCAAAAGTGCACTACATCGAAAGTGCACTTTCGTAAAAGCCGGTTCTCTGAACCGGAAAAAAACAAAAAAAGTACTTTAAACACCACACCCCCCCTACTTAAATATACTAACTCCGAGACTGCACTAAAGTGGGGAAAAGGATATATTTCCTTATCCCCACTGTAATGTGCTTCGGAGAACCGGCTTTTGCGAAAGTGCACTTTCGATTTAGTGCACTTTTGCTTAAATCGGTTCAATCTTCTGGTTTTCGAGAAAGTGTGTTTTCGACAATCAGAAGTAGACCCATTCATATATACATATATATATATATATATATATATATATATATATATATATAATATTATAATTACCCTTACCCTTTTTGACATGGTTGTATCTCAGAAGGGTATCTAATGAACAGTTAACTTAGCTAGTCAACAACCTATTAAATACAATATAAACACAATTCCCGGATTGATCTAGAAGACACTTGCATTGCTCAGTCTTTCTTTGCTTCTTAATTTGATGTCCAAGTCACAGGGAAAGTAATAGGATCAAAGGCTTGAGGCGTTAATTACATTCATTAGACAAAAGGTAAAGGTAGCCTCCCGGCCTTAAATACTTTCAAAGCCTCTGACCCAGATAGAAATAATCACTAAACTAGTTCAATAGAGGATGGGAGGGGGATATAAAAAGAAATAATCAGGTTTATATACAACAAAGAAAGAAAAGTAACCAGAGGAGGCCCCTAGATCAATCATATGTAAGGAGAAGCCCAGAAACCCTAGCAGGTGATGGTGGATTAGCAAGCTGCTAACAGATAAACCATCATTTTTTATAGTCTTTGTCATGCAGCAATCTGTTATGACTACATAGAAGTGCTATTGGCTTCAAGATTCTTTATTCACACAGTTTATAAAGTTCTTCTAAGATTAGACATATGATGTTAAGAATGGCTGTTGAAAAATTACTTTTTAAAGTACTTGTAACTGTTGATGTTGGCCCAAGCAAGGCTGTCCAAACTATAAACTCAACTACTACATACATCTCATTGGCTGTCAATAGACCTGGATTATAATGCAAAGTGAATGTAGCTTGAGCTTTATTGTGTAAGATTATAACAATAAACTTTTCTTCAAAAAATAAATGAGATAAAAACGCTGTGGGGTGTATTCACACATTATGTGCTACAGTTCTTGTTTCTGTACTGGTAGTACAACAATACAGGGATAATAAGTTCTATAGGTGCCATCCTATAGATGTTAAGGTATACCAAGGTGCCCCTGCCTACCTTGGTGGCAATTTACATGGATGTTAAGAATCTGATAACACTTATAAAAAAGAAAAGTGATACCGTGGTAAATCCATCATACAATATAAATGAGAACTCTGGCATATATTTCTTGCTGTAGTCTATTTCATTGCATTTTTGTCCTCGAACAGGACAGTGTGCCTCTACCTTTTGTCCTTGAACAGGACAGTGTGCCTCTAACTTTTATGTAATCAATTTTAATTTTTTCAGTTTCTATTAAGCTACATTTAATTGCTCAATACATCAGGGCATCTTTCTCCATGCCTGCCAAAGACAATACTACACTATGTATGTACCCGCAAAAATACCTCACAGAGGATCTTAGGCCTTAAACACTTGTCCTATATGGACAGTCTCAAAATACTCCAACTATTCTCTGTCTCATATCGCATACATAGAGGCGATCTCTGCTTGACTTACAAAGCCATGTCTGACCCAGCTCTGTTAGAAATGCTACATCTAAAGAAATCACAATCCCTCCACACTACATGCTCCAGAGACCTCAACCATATTATCTCAATCAACAGAACAAGCTGGAGGGACAGGCTCATAACCCAGAGACTGCCTATGCTATGGAATAGACTTCCCATATATGTCAAGCAGAGCACCTCACTGGGCCTCTTCAAGAGAAATCTTGATGACTACATGATACTACATGATAGAGCAAAATCCCTAATAGGGAAGGCATCTCTGATCAGTAATAGCAAAAAATTACGATCCCTCATAAAATCCTCCAAGGCCAGCTTCGAGAGAAAAATTGCTCAGGACACTAAAGACAATCATAAGGCTTTTTTCAGTTATGTTAGGAACCTGGGATGCAACTCCCAGACTTGTTCTGAGTTGATTCTAAACGACAAAAAATACACTGAACCCACAGACATCGCCAATATCCTGGCAGACAGGTTCAGTGCAAACTTCTCCACCCCCTCCCCCCCAAAAAAAGAGCAAGTATCTATCCTGGCAGAGGGCTGCCTCCCAAACATCTCTGATGCTCAGGTGAAGGCTGCCCTCTCCAAAGTAACAAACACTGCTTCCATGGGACCAGATGGCGTCCCAGGTTGCGTCCTACATGAACTCCAAGAAGAACTAATCCCTCAAATAAAACAGCTGTACAATCTCAGCCTCACTACAGGATATGTGCCCACAGAATGGCGTACAGCAACAGTGGTCCCACTCCACAAAGGTGGAGCCTCTACGGACCCTGGAAACTATCGCCCCATAAGCCTGACTAGCTTAGTCTGCAAGGCTATGGAGAGGATCATCATGGAGCTTATAAACAAAGACATTGGGGACCTACAGACACTAGATCCTACCCAGTCCGGCTTCGTCAAGGGCAGATCCTGCCTTTTGAACCTGGTTGACTTCTTCGAAACAGTCACCAAAGCCATAGATGAAGGGAAGGTAGTCCACACAGCCTATCTGGACCTAGCAAAGGCATTTGACACAATACCCCACTTGGGCATCATAGATAAGCTATCCAGCTTAAATATAAACCCCTATGTCACAAGATGGGTCGCAAACTGGCTCAAAGACAGAACCCACAGAGTGAGAGTTGCTGGAGCCATGTCAGACTCGAAACCGGTCACAAGTGATGTCCCACAAGGTTCTGTCCTGGGACCGCTCTTGTTCGGTATATACTTTTCTGAGGTACAGGCCAACGTGGGAGGACTATGGCTCACCAAGTTCACAGACGACTGCAAACTAGGCGCCATAATCAACTCTCCAGCTGAGACAAACATCCTTCAAAAAGATCTCACAGAGACGGATAACTGGTGCCAGAGCCATGGTCTAAAGCTAAATGCCAAAAAGTGTATAGTCATACCCTTTGGCAAAAACAATGTGCCCACAAATTACCACATAGGCGGTAACCCATTAAGTACAGAGAAAGTAATTAGGGATCTGGGGACCCAAGTTGATAGCAATCTCTCCTTTGACAACCACATTGCCAAAGTGGTTAGAAAGACCTTTTACATAGCCCACCTCATCATGAAAGGATTCACATCTAGATCAAGAGAGGTAATCGTGCCTCTTTATTCATCCCTCATCAGGCCCATCATAGAATACAATGGCCCTTTTGGGATGTACCTTACCCAACACCTGCAGCAATTAGAAAGACCCCAAAAGTACCTCACCAAGAGGATCAAGGGACTCAAACAGATGCCATATGCTGCTCGGTTAAAAAAACTCCAGCTCTACTCAGTTGCATACCGCCTACTTCGAGGCGATCTATGCCTGACATATAAAGCTATGTCCAATCCAGAATTAATGGACATGCTCCACCTCAGTAAATCTAAATCCCTTAGAGCCACACGCTCGAGAGACTTGAACCTCAGCACTGAAATAAATAGAACTTGCTGGAGGGACAGATTCATAACCCAGAGGCTCCCTTAGCTCTGGAATAGAATTCCAATTCATGTTAGGCAGAGCACCTCACTGAATCTCTTCAAGAAGAATCTTGATGAGTGGATGGGGGATCGTAGGTTTGTCCCGGGGATTACTTCCGTGTCACTATTAGACAGAGGCACAGTAAACTAAACCTTAAAAAGGGCACGGTATACTCAAATCAAGGGGTGGCGTAAGCCAAACAAAATCGGGCTACGCTTATAATTGCCCCAGGGCAGATAGCCTAGTATGAACCTATGAACCTATGAACCTATGAACCTATGAGTGGATGGGAAATAGAAAATTCACCCCGGGGATCACTCCAATGACTCTACTTGACAGAGGCACTGGGAAATAAGGTTGGGTGGCACGATGCCAGGGTAATCCTATGGGCTATGCTTGTAAAGGCTCCAGGGCCATTAGCCTACTATACATCTATGAACCTATGTAGTTTTATGTTCCCTTAAAAAACCGTAATAATCACAATAAGTCATTTCTATATGATAAATGCTTAATTTTTCAAACTTTAGTGCTTTCTCCAGTATCTCCCAAAACTCTTTGTTTCTTTACAGTTTGAAAAATGTGTTATTTTGTCTTTACCAATCATAACCCTTCCTTAAGGAGTTTTAATTGTTGACCCAAAAACACCAGAAACCCCAGGAACTGGACAATTTTTTGTACCCTCATCAACAAGTCTGCAAGATCGTACATTTCACTGCCTTGGGAAATATGCCCATTCCCTGAGATTGTGCATTCTCAGAGTTAGTATACATAATTAGGAAGGAGTGTAGTGGGTGCAAGCGGGGGCCTGCAAAACATGTTATTTTGTTTTATTTTTTAAGTTTAAGTTTTGCATGTGCCCTTGCATCATGGATATAATGCAGGATAAAGTTAAATATTTTTTGCTGCAGTCCACATGCATCCCATCTAAATTATCGCCTCTGTCCACCTCTGTGGTGGCTCAGTCAGAGATCTGGATTAGGTTAATCTCATGGGATCTGCCTTCTGTAAATCCATGCTGGAATTCAGTGAACTACCCACATACCTACATACCCACATATTCACATACCAACATACCCACATATACACATACCTACATAGCCACATAGCCACATACCCACATATCCACATATTCACATACCCACATATCCACATATCCACATATCCACATACCTACATACCTACATACCCACATACTGGCATACCCACATATCCACATACCCACATAGATACATACCTACATACCCACATGCCCACATAGCCACATACTCACATATCCACATATCCACATACCCACATGCCCACATATCCACATACCTAGATATCTACATATCCACATACCCACATATCTACATACCCACATAGCCACCTATCCACATACCCACATAGCTCCATACCCTCATATCCACATACCCACATAGCTACATAGCCACATAGCCACATACCCACATAGCCACATACCCACATAGCTACGTACCCATGTAGCCAGATATCCACATGCCCACATACCCACATATCCACATATCCACATAACTACACACCCACACACCCATATACCCATATAGCCACCTACCCACATACCCAAAAACCCACATAGCCACATATGCACATAGCCACATACCTACACACCCACATAGCCACATAGCCACAGGTATTTCATACATTTTGCAGTCCTTGACTTCAGGACTGCTTCCATCATTGTGTGACTTAAGTGGCACCCAGTGGCCTGTAGTGTTCTGGGCTGCTTGTTTGTTTTTCTGTGTTTTTAGACTGACAATATAGCTGCCTGACACTGCTATCCAAATAGTTTTATCAAGGACATTATCAAAATCAAAAGAGTCCATTTTAAGATACTCATTGAGATTCTATCTTGTTCTTGTGCCTACCCCCATCACCTCCTGGAGTGATCTTTCACCACCTCTGTTATTACATCCTCATCTAAAACAGGAAGAGGTACCACAGGGACCAGTTTTGGTCTTGTCCTGTTTAGTATTTATTTTGCACCTATCTGAGTGAGTACCTCAGAGAGTGGCTGACCACGTCTGCTGAGTGCTGCAAGCTAGTTACTGCTATCTACCCATCCACTGTCTGAAACAAAGCAGCTTCAGCAAGGCTGCAATATGGACGTACCTAACGTACTAAAAATGGTCTTAGTCTGAATGCAAAAAAGTGCAGTGTAGTAGCATTTGGAAAAAAGCACTTCTCACCTCAAATGTTATAAATTACACTCTTCTTCAGCCAGATATGGTCATGAAAGACATGGCTATTTGTGGACCTCTCTCTTTCTCTCTCTCTCTTTCTCTCCCCCCCCCCTCTGTCTCTTTCAATCATCATGTTTCCACCATAGTTTGGAAATACCTCCATCTGACTAAGTTAATTTCCATAGATTCATATGTTCATAGGTACGCACTAGGCTATTGCTCCATCAGGATGTTTAGAAGTCTAGCCATTAAATAAGTTTATAGGTTCATAGGTTGATACTAGGCTATCTGCCCTAGGGCATTTATAAGCCTAGCCAGAGTGTGTTTGGCTTTCACCACCCTTTTAGATTAGTTGACTGTGCCTCTGTATAGTAGGTAACAGAAGATAGCCCTTTTAAGGTTAGTTTACTGTGCCTCTGTCTAGTAGGGACACAGAAGATATCCCAGGGGTAAACCTATGA
Organism: Protopterus annectens; assembly: GCF_019279795.1. Lineage (NCBI taxonomy): Eukaryota > Metazoa > Chordata > Ceratodontiformes > Protopteridae > Protopterus > Protopterus annectens. The sequence goes on from NC_056741.1 coordinate 35,046,736, forward strand.
TCTCCCATCCACTCGTCAAGATTTCTCTTGAAGAGGGTCATTGAGGGGCTCTGCCTAACATGGATTGAGATTTTGTTCCAGAGTGAGGGGAGCCTCTGGGATATGAATCTGTCCCTCCAGCATGTCCTATTTATTTCTGTGCTGAGGTTTAGGTCCCTGGAGCGTGTAGCTCTAAGGTATTTGGATTTCCTGAGGTGGAGCATGTCCATTAATTCTGGGTTGGACGTGGCTTTATACGTCAGGCACAGATCACCTCTGAGTAGGCGGTAAGCAACTGAGTAGAGCTGGAGTTTCTTTAACCTAACTGCGTAGGGCATCTGTTTGAGTCCCTTGATCCTCTTGGTGAGGTACTTTTGGGGTCTTTCCAGTTGCTGCAGGTGTCGGGTAAGGTACATCCCAAATGGGGCATTGTATTCAATTATGGGCCTGATGAGTGATGGGTAGAGGGGCACAATGACCTCTCTTGATCTAGATGTGAACCCTTTTGTGATAAGTTGGGCTATATAGAAGGTCTTTCTAACCACTTTGGCAATGTGATTGTCAAAGGAGAGATTGCTATCTACTTGGGTCCCCAAATCCCTAATTACTTCTTCCATACTTAATGGATTACCACCTATGTGGTAATGTGTGGCACTGTTTTTCCCAAAGGGGATGACTATGCACTTTTTGGCATTTAGCTTTAGGCCATGGCTCTGGCACCAGTTATCTGTCTCTGTGAGACCCTTTTGGAGGATGCTCGTGTTAGTCGGCGAGTCGATTATGGCACCCAGTTTGCAGTCATCAGCGAACTTGGACAGCCATAGTCCTCTCATGTTAGTCTGGACCTCAGAGAAATATATACCGAACAAGAGAGGTCCCAGGACTGAGCCTTGTGGGACGCCACTTGTAACTGGTTTAGAGTCTGACATGGCACCTGCAATTCTGACCATGTGGGTTCTATCCCTGAGCAGTTTGCAATTCATCTTGTGACATAGGGGTTGATATTTAAGCTGGTGAGCTTATTTATGATGCCCAAGTAGGGTATTGTTTCGAAGGCTTTCGCAAGGTCGAGGTAGGCTGTGTGGACTACCTTCCCGTCATCTATGGCCTTGGTGACTGTTTCAAAAAAGTAGACCAGGTTCAAGAGGCAAGATCTGCCCTTAACAAAGCCGAATTGGGTAGGATCCAGTGTTTGGAGGTTCCTAATGTCTTTGTTTATGAGTTCCATGATGATACGCTTCATAGCTTTGCAGACCAGGCTAGTCAGGCTTATAGGGTGATAGTTTCTGGGGTCCGTTGTGGCACCACCTTTGTGGAGTGGGACCACTGTTGCTGTACGCTATTCCTTGGTTAGGTTCATAGGTTCATAGGTAGGTACTAGGCTATCAGCCCTAGGGCCCATACAAGCCTAGCCAAAAAATGTACCCTGGCTTTTGCCACCCAAGAAAATTATTTTCCTGTGCCCCTGTCGAGCAGAGCCACAGAAGTGATCCCCGGGGTGAATTTCCCATTTCTCATCCAATCTTCAAGATTTTTCTTGAAGAGTGCTAATGAGGAGCTCTGTTTGACATATATAGGTAGTCTATTCCAGAGTATGGGAAGTCTCTGGGACAGGAATCTATCCTTCCAGCATGTTCTGTTTATTGTGGTGACAAGGTTTAGGTCCCTAGAGCATGTAGCTCGGAGGGATTGGGATTTCTTTAAGTGGAGCATGTCCAACAGCTCTGCGTTTGACATAGCTTTGTATGTTAGGCAGAGATCGCCCCTGAGTAGACGATATGCGATGGAGTAAAGCTGTAGTTTTTTGAGACGGTCTGCATAGGGCATCTGTTTGAGGCCAGTAATTCTCTTTGTGAGGTATTTCTGTGGTCTTTCCAGTTGTTGTAGATGTCTTGGGAGGTACATACCAAAGGGGGCATTGTACTCTATAATGGGTCTAATGAGTGATGAGTAGATTGGAACAATTACCTCTTTTTTTCTGGATGAGAATCCTTTTGTGATGAGATGATCCACATAGAAGGATTTCCTGACCACTGTGGCGATGTGATTATCAAAGGAGAGACTACTGTCCACCTATGTCCCAAGATCTCTTATCACATTTTTGGCATTAAGTAGACTACCAGCTATGTGGTAATTCATGCGTAAAGAGTTTTTACCAAAGGGGATGACAATGCACTTTTTGGCATTGAGTTTCAGGCCATGTCTTTGACACCAGGTATCTGTCTCAGTGAGGCCCTTTTGTAGTTTGTCCACATCGTTAGGAGTTTTGATTATGGCTCCTAGTTTGCAGTCATCTGCAAACTTTGTTAATAAAGACCTTCCGTGTTGGCCTGCACTTCAGAGAAGTAGATACCAAACAGGAGAGGACCCAGGACTGAACCCTGTGGTACTCCACTTGTCACTGGTCTGATGTCGGATTTGGAATCCGCTACTTTCACAGTGTGGGTTCTGTCCATGAACCAGTTGGCAACCCATCTTGTGACATAGGGATTTATACCTAGTTTAATGAGCTTATCTATAATTCCAGAGTGGGGATGGTGTCAAAAGCCTTGGCGAGATCTAGATAAGCTGTGTGAACCATTTTACCCTCATCTATGGCTTTGGTGACTGCTTCAAAGAAGTCAATCAGGTTTAGGAGACATGATCTGCCTTTTACAAATCCAAACTGGGTAGGGTCCAGAGTTTGGAGATTACCAATGTCTTTGTTTATGAGTTCCACGATGATACGTTCCATGGCCTTGCAGACCAGGCTCATCAGGCTAATGGGGCGGTAGTTCCCAGGGTCCATCATGGCTCCCCCTTTGTGGAGTGGGATAACTTAGCTCTTATATTTTAAGTATGGATAACCCAGAAACAACCAGAATATTCACATAATGCCCCTATCCATATGGGACAAGGATGGTAAACCAGGGGTGAATTTGTGGTTACCAATTCATTTGTCCATATTGCATTTGAATAGCATAAAAGTACTTTGCTTTATATATAGATAGGAAGGTAATTTCAACGGCATGGCATTCTCTGTGACACATATCTATCTCTCTAACATGTTCTAGTTATATTTCAGACGAGATTTAGATCTGTTGAATGGGTGTTTAATGCCCCCATTGATCTTGCAAATGTACAGTAGGTCTAAGAGGATAGGGTCTGTTGAGGCTCTGTATGCAAGACAGAGATTGCCCTTCAGTGGCCTGTATGACACTGAAAAGAAGCACAAGGCTGTGAGATGGTCAGCTTAGTTTTTTATGATTTAACCCCCTGATTTTCTTAGCAAGAAAGCATTGTGGGCATTCAGGCTGTGTCAGATGTTTGGACAGGTACATACCGAAAGGGGAATTATCCTCAATTATCAAGCTGATGATTGCAGAATACACTGAAATGATCACATATCTAGACACAAATGCCACATTCTTAGTGATAAGATGTGGAATAAGAAGGGCTTTCTTACAATCGTGGATAAATGGTGATCAGAAGATTAGTTGTCCAGCTAGATTCCTCCGTCTACAACTATTGGATCAATTTTCAGGGGAATATCTTTAAAACCCAAAAAAGTTATTCTACCACAGTAATTGTCCTTTATTAGACCCATAGTAGAATACTATGTCCCCTTTGGTAAGTACAAATGCAAGCATATCCCTCAAATGGAAAGGCCCCACAGTTTAAAGACCATAAATCTTTCAATTATTTTGGTAGATTAGCAGAACTCTTTTTACAGTCTGTAACCTACCAGCTTCTCCAAGATGACGTATGCCATGCTTTTCAAGCCATGTAGGACCTATTACTATTTGGCTTCCTATTTCTTCACAAAACCAGTGGCTCTATAAACACCCTCACTCAGCACCCAAGTCTACACCAAACAATAAACAAGACTCACTGGAAAGATAGAGCCCTAACTCAATGAATTCCAGGCTATGAAATAAGTTACCAAGACAATGAACAGTCCACCTTTTATTACTTAGCGCCTCGACTATACAGCCTTCACAGAGTAAACCAAAATACAGGGTTTAGAATGGAATAATTCTATGTATTGGTTATGCATGGATGTGAAAAGCCTGTACACCAACATCAGGCATGAGGTTGGCATCCAGGCTCTGTTTCATTTTTTGGGCCATTCCCCTATATCCAACTTTGTGATTGATTTAATGGTCTTTTGTTTAAAACACAATTTTTGCACATTTAATGGGGACGTCTTCCATCAACTGCAGGGTACTGCAATGGGGGCAGCTTTTGCTCCCATGTATGCAAACCTGGTAATGGATAAATTTGAGTTTGATACAATATACCATCATAATTTCTACAAAACCCAGGTTTTGCTTTATTTAAGGTTTATTGATGACCTCATTTTTTTATGTGATGGTCCTATGGAGGCAGCTACTCACTTTGTGGAAGATTTACAAATGAATAATATGGGCCTACAATTTGATGATATTCAGCTTGGAACAAAAGTAATTTTTTTAGATATTAAGCTCAATCATCTTAATACTGGGCTACATAACAAGTTTACTTATAAAAATCAGTTTCTATATGGTAACAGTTGCCATCCAGAGCATTTAATAAAGATTCTACCCTATAATGAATTTTTAAGGATACATAGACTATGTAATAGGGATGAAATCTTTATACAAGAAATTTTGGAAACAGAAAATATGTTCCTAAATAGAAGTTGTAAGATAGACATTTTAAAGAAGCTAAGGTTAGGGTTATGAATCTTAGGTGGCCCAGTGTCCAAAATAACGTGAGAAAGGAAAACATGAGAGATAGAATGTATTCTTGGCCTGATGACAATTTTTGTAATATTCCTGCTGAACGTGTATTTAACAAGGAAGATAATTTGAGTAACATTTTCTTTGTAACTACATATAATGTTTTTAGTGACAAAATAGTTAATACAGCCCGTCAATTTTGGCCTATGTTGCTTAGAGATAAGGAGCTAAATAAATTGCTGCCACAAAGGTTAAAAATTTCTTACAAGATAACCAGAAATCTTAGAGATATGATTGTGCATAATCAACTTGAACCACCTATAATGAATATTAGTGTTGGGATGCCTATATTTAAAGGCACTATACCATGCAATAAATGCTCTATATGTAAAAATGTGATCAGTCTTCTTCTTTCGGCTTTTCCCGGTTAGGGGTTGCCACAGCGAATCACCTGTCTTCTCATGATTGGCAGTGGAGTTTTACAGTGTCGAGTTGCCAGACTGGTGCCCAACCTTCCACAGAAGGCACACACACACACTCACACCTAGGGTCAATTTAGAGTGTCCAATCCACCTGCAGCATGTATTTGGGAGGAACCCAGAGCACCTGGAGGAAACCCACGTGATCACAGGGAGGACATGCAGACTCCGCACAGAAGGCACCCCTGCCGAGGATCAAACCGGAGAACCTCTTGCTGTGAGGCAACAATGCTAACCACTGCACCACCATGGCCGATGTGATCAATAACTTTAAGTATATTAATGGACATCAATTTTTGGTCAAGGGAAATTTCAATTGTAATACATGTGGGGTTATATATGCTCTTAGATGTAGCTGTAATAAATGTTACATTGGTGAGACGAGCAGACATTTTAAAGTTCATTTTCAAGAACATCTAAGAGATATAAAAAATGCCGAAATTGATAGCCCCCTTGTTAGTCATTTTTCTGAATTTCATAAGTTTAACCCTAATCATATTATTGGTTGTGTTTTGGAAAAGGTTGAGACACTCTTGGGGGAACTAGTGAATCTGGATGTTAAGCTATGTAAAAAGGAGACACTATATATTTTAAAGTTTAATACTTTGGAACCCTTAGGGTTAAACAAGGAATGTGACTAGAAATATGTAATTTAATTTAACTTAATTGATTAATTGCAGTGCGTGTGTTTTGCAAAGCTTAGGTGTATATAATCTTGATGCTTTTTATGTTATTTTACTCTGTGAAGGCTGTAAGTAATAAAAGGTGGACTGTTCGTTGTCTTGGTGGTATAGTTTTCCTGTTTTTGCTCTCCTAGTAGTATATATATATATATATATATATATATATATATATATATATATATATATATATATATATATATATATATATATATATATATATATATATATATAAATAAGTTACCACTGCAGGTCAAACAAAGTACTACTTTGGCTACCTTTAAGGCTAGTCTTAATGACTGGGTGGGAAGACACACATTTACACCAGGCTTATCATGTATGACCCTGATGAATTTGGGACTTGAGAACTGCTACTTGCTTAAAAAGGGTGACAAGAACTTTAATTGAGCCTGCTTAAAAGTGTATATGGCTGGCATCTTTCCCTAGTGTTCTTCCTATGTCCCCATGTTCCCATATCCATTCTTTCCTTGGTTCTGTGCATCCTTCATGGTTAACATCCTTATATCTGCTTTTCTGTAAGCAGAAATGCAAAATACTCATTTAGAAATATTCAGCTTTTCCCGCCTTCCTTCTCTCTATCTATCTATCTATCTATCTATCTATCTATCTATCTATCTATCTATCTATCTATCTATCTATCTATCTATCTATCTATCTATCTATCTATCTCTCTATCTATAGGTTCACAGGTTTATAGGTAGGTACTAGGCTATTGGCTCTAGGGCATAATTAAGCCTAGCCAAAATGTTTCTGCGTTTGCCTCCCTCCCATGTGGTTTAGCTGCCTGCGCCTCTGTCGAGCAGGGCCACAGAAGTGATTCCCGGGGTGAATTTCCTGTTTCCCATCCACTCATCAAGATTCGTCTTGAACAGCACCAATGAGGAGCTCTTCCTCACATATATGGAGACCTTATTCCAGAGCAAGGGGAGTCTCTGGGACACAAATCTGTCCCTCAAAGTCCTGTTTATTGTTGATGTCAGGTTTATGTCCCTTGAGCATGTAGCTCTGGTGGACTGGGTTTTCCTTAGGTGGAGCATTTCTAGCAATTCAGGGTCTGACATAGCCTTGTATGTCAGGCAGAGATCACCTCTGAGTAGCCGGTACGCGACTGAGTACAGTTTGAGTTTTTTTAGCCTCATAGCATAGAGCATCTGTTTAAGGCCCATTAGCCTCTTTGTGAGGTACTTTTGAGGCCTCTCCAGTTGTTGCAGATGTCTTGTAAGGTACATCCCGAACAGGGCATTATATTCAATAACGGGTCTAATGAGTGATGAGTAGCGGGGGACAATAACTTCCTTATTCTTAGATGCAAACCCCTTTGTAATAAGGTGGGCCATGCAGAAGGCTTTTCTAACCACTTTAGTGATGTGGTTGTCAAAGGAGAAGTTACTATCCACCTGAGTCCCTAGGTCTCTTATCATACTCTCTATGTCAAGTGGGCTGCCACCTATGTTGTAGTTCATAGGTACTTGGATTTTCCCGAAAGGGATGACAATGCACTTTGTGGCATTTAGCTTGAGGCCATGATTTTGGCACCATGTATCTGTGTCCGTGAGACCCTTTTGAAGGCTGTCTACATCAGTAGGAGTCTCAATTATGGCACCCAGTTTGCAGTCGTCTGTGAACTTTGTTAGCCATAGTCCCTCCATGTTTGTTTGTACCTTAGAGAAGCAGATACCGAACAGGATGGGTCCCAAGACTGAGCCCTGTGGTACTCCACTAGTCACAGGTTTGGAGTCGGATCTAGCATTTCCTATTCTCACTGAATGGGTTCTATCCATGACCCAGTTAGCAACCCATCTTGTAACATAGCGTTTTATATTTAGGGTGGTGAGTTTGTCTATAATTCCCAACTGGGGAATGGTATCGAAGGCCTTTGCAAGATCAAGGTATGCTGTGTGAATCACCTTTCCCATATTTATTGCTTTAGTGACCATTTCAAAAAAGTCAACTAGATTTAGGAGACATGACCTTCCCTTTACAAACCCAAACTGAATGGGGTCTAGGGTTTGTAGGCTCCCAATGTCATTGTTTATGAGTTCCATGATGATGCGCTCCATGGCCTTGCAGATGAGGCTCGTCAGGCTGATGGGGCAGTAGTTCCCATGGTCAGTGGTGGCACCTCCTTTGTGGAGTGGGATAACTGTTGCCATGCGCTATTCTGTGGGCACATAGCCTGAGGTAAGGCTGTGGCTGAACATGGTATTAAGGTGAGGGATTAATTAATTTTGGAGTTCATGTAACACGCAGCCTGGGATGCCGTCTGGTCCCATGGATGTTGTGTTTCTTGCCTTGCAGAGTGCTGTTTTCACCTGGGTGTCTGTGATTTTAGGGGCAGCACAATCTTCTGGTACGGGTATGGGCCCTTTAGGGGGTGAAGATGGGGTATAGTTTGCACTGAACCTATCTGCCAATATATTGGTGATATCATTTGGGTCCATGAATTTTGAACCATTATGCTGTAGCTCAGAGCAGATCTGAGAGTTGCTGTTTAGGTTTTTGACATAGGTAAAAAATGCTTTGTGTTTGTCTTTGGTGTCTGTTGTGATTTTCCTTTTAAAGCTCGCCTTAGAGGTTTTTATGAGGGTTCTTAGCTTTTTGCTAAGGTTGGTCAGGGAGCCCCTCCATTCCTGGGTTTTTACTCTTTTTTGTAATAATTTCTTCCTTCTATTATAGAGCCTATTTATGGCTGGGGTCCACCAGACTGGTTTCCTCTTTTTTGGAGGAGTAGGTCTTGGTCTTGTTTGGGATAGCACGGTTCATGCACTCATGTATGTGCTTGTAGAGTGCTTTTGTGTAGGATATAGCAGATTCAATCATATTGACATTCTGCGTGGGAGTAACCAAGTTTGCCACCTCTGTCTTGAGTAGTATAAAGTTCACTTTGGAGAAGTTTTTCACCGTGGTTTCCTTGGAGTGGGGTGTGAGGCTGGTATGTTCATATCTAGAGTGATGAGTTTATGGTCTGATCTGACCAATGAGGAATTTACCACAGGTGTGGAACATTTGTCCCCCCATGTTGGTGATGACCAGGTCCAGTATATTGTTATCCCTTGAGGGGGTGTTAATAAGCTGGTCCAGGGCATTTGAGTTTATGCATTCCAGGAAGCACTGAGCAAAGGTATTAGTACTTCCATAGTTTTCCCAGTTGATGTTTGGGTAATTGAAATAACCTAGTATAAGGGTGTTCGGTTGGAGCCTCATGTTTTCTAGTACATTGAGGAATGAGGAATGAGTGTCTTGGGGCAGGGATGGTAATTTGTAGCAAGCTACGCTCTGGACTGCAGTTTTTCCCATTGTCAGTTGCACTTGGATGATCTCCGAGGCATCATACTTTGCAACCAGTCTGGAGGTGTGGTTATTTTGATGAATATGGATACACCTCCTCCCTTTGTATTTCGGTCCAGGTTTTGCGGCCGAAATGTGTGGTATGAGTCGTAGCACTGGAGTTCTCTTTTGAGCCTTGAACCAGGTCTCTGTTACTGCACAAATATCGATGTTCTCCATATTGAGGAGTGCCTCGAGAGTGTGCATTTTGAGGTTTAAATTCCTAGCATTGAGCAGCATGACCCTCAGTTTTTTGTCGCTAGTACTTGTTATGGTGGTGGATTTGTTTTTTGAGCCTTGCCTAAAAAAAGGCACTACGGGGGTGGCAAGAGCCTTTGCCAGTATCCTGAATCCCAGGGGTGACAGGTGCAAGCCATCTCTGGTGAAGCATCAAAGCTTGTCGAGCATGTCATCCCAGGCAGACATATACTGGATCCCCTTTGAATGACACCAAAAACTTCACCAATTCTTGAAATTTATCATTTTTTTCCCATGTACTGAGGTATCGTTCTTATAGGTTCATAGGTTCATAGGTTCATACTAGGCTATCTGCCCTAGGGCATTTATAAGCCTAGCCAGAGTGTGTTTGGCTTTCGCCACCCATTTTAAATTAATTTTGCTATGCCCTTTTTCGAGGTTAGTATACTGTGCCTCTGTCTAACAGTCACACAGAAGTGATACCCAGGGTAAACCTACGATCTCCCATCCGCTCATCAAGATTCCTCTTGAAGAGAGTCAATGAGGGACTCTGCCTAACCTGGACTGGGATTTTATTCAAGAGTGAAGGGAGCCTCTGGGTTATGAATCTGTCCCTCCAGCATGTCCTATTTATTTCAGTGCTGAGGTTCAAGTCTCTTAAGCACGTAGCTTGGTGAGGGTAAGATGCTACTCAGGGCTAGGGTCATACCTGCCTTGATTACATAATCAGAGAGCTCTTCTATGTCCCTTTTCATGTAGTCCAGGGAGGTACATCTCAGGTCATTCACACCAACATGGACAATGACAGAGTCATATTTGTACTTGTTGTGGAGTGACCTGAGTGCGTGGGTAATGTGGCGGATTCTGGTGCCCGACATGCAACTGACAGTGACCTTCTCTTTGTCCAGCCTACTGAGAGAGACATCAGTGTGCCTGACTATGGAGTCGCCTATTACAAGTGTGTTAGGTATGGTGTTTTGCCTTAAAGGCTGTGGTTGTGCGGCACACTGGTTTTGGTGGTTATGTGATTATTGCGGTGTGTTTGTGGGCGTAGGTTGCTTGTGTGTCTGCTTTGGAGGTCTCTGTTGTTTCTGCAAATTTTTATTTAGAACCTCTGAATATGTTTTTGTGTATCTATGTGTGGGGTTTATAATTGCATGTTTGGTGGGTCTATATGTAGTAAGTGGTGTGTTGCAGGTTGGTACCTTCTCCTCTTGACTGTCAATTCCAGTCATGACTGGAGGGAGCTTTGCCTCAAGTTTGGCTATGTAAGTGCATCTCTCGCAGATTTTGGTGTCATGTGGTGGGAGGAAAGGGTTGTCTGTGCACATGAGGCAGTTGTGACATTGCCTCAGGATGCCTGAATTTGTCAGGTGAACAGGAGAATACACTGGGAGCTGGCTCTTGGACATGCCTGAATGGGTTGAGGAACTTATTCTTATTTACCTGGTGAGGAGAGTAATTTGACTGTTCTCTACAAACAACTGTTGGGGATAGAGTACTATAGTTTGTTAGTGCTTCTGTCTTTTTTGGGGGGCAAGTGCTAGTTTGAAAGCGCTAATTTGAGTGCTAAATCTGGAAGAAGTGGCTAGTACTAAGGGAAAAACTGAAGAGCAGACTCAGTGGAGCCGGAGGTAGTTTAACCCTAGCTAACTGCCGCTGCGCTATGCTCAAAACTGCGCAGATGCGTTTTTTTATATCAGAAAGATTAAAGAGCTAGAAATTAGCCCAAAATGGCCAATAAAACTACAGTTTCTGGGCAGAAACCACTCCTCCAAGGACAGGTAGGCTGTTCAGAGCTCCCCACTCTCACTAGTGAACAAGGAAACTACCTTTTTGCCCAGGTAAGGTATGGCTAACACAGAAGCTTGAACACAGTTCAGGTATCAGCAAGTATCTGAAACTGGACTTTTCTAGCTTAGTAAGGTGGGAAAATAGCAATTTATTTATTTATTTTTTTCAGAAAAACAGTAGAAACAAATGAAAAAACACTTTTACAGTACAGTAATGGCTGTTGCACATGAGGGAGAAGCCAGTAACAATTAAAAAATACAAATTACAACAAAAATGGCTTTTTTAAAGTGCAGGCACAAATAAATGCAATTTCAGTACAAAATGAGCGTTTTAAGAAGCAATAAACACCAGAAAACGAGCTTTTAGGTGGCAGTATCACTAAGCAGCAAGAAAAAAACAGAAAAAGGTACTTAAACACTCAAAAGTCACTCCTTTTGTCTCACTGGCGCTGTAGGTCTCTGCAGGATACCTGGGCAGGATCTGCTGAGCTGATAGAAAAGCAAAAATCACGCAACTGCGTTTTTTATATCAGAAAGATAAAGAGCTAGAAATTAGCCCAAAATGGAAAATAAAACTACTGTTTCTGGGCAGAAACCACTCCGCCAAGGGCAGGTAGGCTGTTCAGAGCTCCCCACTCTCACTGGTGAACAAAGATCTCTATCTATCGCTTGCTCGCTATCTATCTATCTATCTATCTATCTATCTATCTATCTATCTATCTATCTATCTATCTATCTATCTATCTATTTTTTCACCTTTCCCAGACTACCTCTATACTTCCTTTACCATTATCTAGCACCTGATGACACTGTGATTCCTCCCATCGGACCATATTTGTGATCTTCTAAAGAGAGACGTGATCTGTAGTTTTGAGTAATATTCACAATGAAAGCTGATGCGTGGGGTTAAATATTTTCCCCTTTTCTCTAAGATCAGTTACCCCACTTTTATTCCACCAACACGCTGTGTATACTCTTTCTACATTAATAATGGGATGTGCAGTGGAATGTAATACGATTTCCTTATGGTTTCAGAACTATTGTGCTTTAAAGGAAGTTTTATAGCCAGCCATGTGTGACACTCATCCAGCTATGCCAGCTTTTAGATCAGAACAGTTAGTACACTCTAGTACTGGGAAAAAGATAATTTTGTTAAGGCTTGAATAAAAACAAATGCTGCATTGCTCAAGTTCCAAAAGCCAGTAATTTAATAAACATGGTTTATTGTTTTCATTCCAAATAACAAGGACTTCATCAGATTCTGAACCTTGTTTATTAAATTACTGCCTTTTGAAACTTAACAGTGCAGCATTTATTTTATTGAAGCCTTTGCTTTGTTTTGTTTGGTTTTAAACTTGTTAAGCACTTCCCTAGCAAGAGACTTATTTTTAGCAGCACTCAGGGGGTGCTTCACAAAAGTTTATTAAGCACCCATAAATGTTGGTATGATCAGGTCTTGCTCAGTTGGCAAAAAACAATGACAAAATGTAAAACAGTCTTTTAAAAACCTATTACAACTTCACTCTGTCACACAATGAAGTATCTAACAGCATTTAAAAAGTGTTTTGCCTTCTGCCAGAGGGGCACCTCATTTCTGTCTGCTGTAGCTGTCAGATGTCCCAAATTTGCAGAACATCCATGATTTTGCCATATATTTTTACCCTCTCTTGTAAAATCCTTGATTTTTCTGATAACGTTAGAGGATTAGATAGTCAGTAATACCAATACATTAGAATTTTAAATATCTTTTTGTTCAGAAGTTCACATTGATGCAAAACCCATTGTAACACTATTTTTAAGCGAATTAAAGTAATATTTAAAAAACTCTCATTAATTCACATCCTTTGCCCCTCATTATTTTTGTATTTGTCCAGAATTCTAAAACAAGAAAGCTGACAGATTTGTTGCTGGCTGTCTGTCAGTACTAAATGCTTTACTGGCTTTGAAGGTCAGTTAAACACTTCACGCTTTTACACTGGTAGTGGTGCTGATATGGGTACTGGTAGTACATGGAGGCGAAAAAGCCGCATGCCCTACAAAGAATAATGATTGGGTCACGAATCATAAACATTGATTATGTGTTCTGGAAATGGATGCTTGGATTCGCCTCTGAACGTCTCTGTCGAGGTGACTTTCTTGGCATTCATATCTCAAACACATAATCCTTTATATTGTTGCCCTGATGATTGATGACTTTCTTGGTTACATTAATAATTACAGTAACAGTACATTCCTAAATATATGTATCCTAATATGCTTTGTTACTGTATGTATCCTACGTGTGTGTGTGTGTGTGTGTGTGTGTGTGTGTGTGTGTGTGTGTGTGTGTGTGTGTGTGTGTGTGTGTGTGTGCGTGTGTGTGCATTATGTGTGTCACTACCTGGTTTTCTGTTTTATATATCTCTCTGTGTAATTTGTATACCTATATTTTATTTCTGACAGAAGTTAAAGCTGGAAAAGTTTCACGCTGGATCATTACACCTCCCTGTTTAAAAATGTACAATAAATAGACACATATGAAAAAGGCCTCGTTGTGTACCCTCATGCCTGCTGCTAACATTTTTTTTTCATTCCCTTGTTGGGTCTTATTTCTAACTTACTTATAACTTTGTCAATGATCCTTCCCCTTTTCTTTCTAGTCCATGTATCTCTTTTTTTTTTTCTGTTATAGTTGTCTGTCAGAGGTAGAGAAACTCATCTGTCACCAATCTGGCATCCTCCTCAACTTTAGGTTGAGGAGCAAAAAAAAAAAAAAAAATTGCCCTCCACTTCAGGACTAAAAAACAGCTTATTGCTTTCAACACTGTAGCAAGCAGCTTGCTACAATTGACATCACGCATGAAGCTCTGAAGTGCTTCAGACTAGACTGCAAAAGCAGTATCGACATTCATTCCTATAATGGCATTCAAAAATGACGGTTCTGAAATGAATGTCAGTACTGGACTACTGACTAATCAGCATCTGCTGATCACACCCCAGAACACCTTCTCTCAGGGCAGCTTCCTCCTTTGCATCACCCTAGCTATGTCTCCGCAGTGCCTGTAATGAATCACTGTTTTTTCTTCTTCTTTGAAATTGATTTGAACCCAATTCCCAGACCCCACTTTTCTGCTGTTTCATATTTTCCCATAATCACTCCAATCCATGCTTTCCTGCCTCCTACACAGATCTTGGTTTTTGACCTCACTATTCTGTCATAATCTGCTCTGAGTAGTCAGACTCCATTTTCTATTGCCTTTTCTTGTATCTTATCCATTGCCAAATATGTATCATACTGCTACATGGTACCTATTGGGCAGTGGATTCCTGACCTGTAGCTTCATCTCCCCAAAACACATGCACACACACATGCACACACACACACACACACACACACACACACACACACACACACACACACACACACACACACACACACACACCATTAACATAATGAGAAATCAAAGAATTCTAATTTTGTTATTCAATCACTTCCAAGCCAATACTGATTTCCTTGCTTACCTTAAGTAAGAGGATATTCCTATCTCTGACATTTTGGGGTCTCCTGTTTCATTCCTTGATTTCATTTCTGTTAACTTGTTATGCTCTGCACTTGCATTATGTTGCTTGTACAAGCTGTTGGTGTACCCGATTTCCCCGTTTTCTCCAACCAGCATGTCTGCCTGAAAGCTTAGCTGTTTTGTTTGTTTATATGTGTTTTCTGTCCTTCTATTCTTCCCCTATTACCTCCCTCACATATACTGCCTCCTTTGATAACCTTTATGTATCCTGACTTAATAAAACATTGTGTATGCCAGGAACACCAGGTTCCATTTCTTCCTATCATAAGCCTTCATCCCATCAATGTCAGACTCACTTTTCACAATTACTGATTCCTGCTCATTCATCATCATCTTTCCAACACTTTTGACTTTCGCCAGAATCATACTCTGTCTCCTTTCCTTTTCTTCTATTTTCTTGTCTTTTATGCTCTTGCCTTTCCAGCTCTACTCATCTCCAGGCATCTCTTGACTTTTCTAGTGCTCTTTGTCCCTCTACCTTCACCCTTAAAATCACACTTTTGGTACATTTCCTCTGCATCTGCCTTCGTTCCACACCCCTTCTGCTTGTTTCTCCCTCTCTGATGCTTATCTTTTTTTTCCCAACTTTTTCTTCCCCTAGAATGGTATGTTTTTCTTCTGTTGCCTTCCCATTTCTTCTTCCCATCTTCTCCTGCCTTCTCATACTAACCTTGTAGTTGCCCTTGCTTATGTCCCTTATCTCTGTCCTGCTACTACTGCCCTCTGCTTATGCCTTCTTTTCCTCTGGCAATCCATCACCTTCTTTTACTATTTTGTCTTTCCATTCTCAGAACTTCTTTCTTTGCTGTCTTATTTTGGTTTTCCTGAAAACTATTCACATTTTTCTCTTTTTATCTCACTTTGAAATCATAACCATTCTTTTCCAACCCTTATTCTGGCTAAACAGTGTAGCAGAAACAATGATGAAGCCTATTCATGTGAAACAGCTGTTCTTGTACTGAGATTTTTTTTCCGTACTCCCTCAATGTTACTCTCTTCCCTTCCTTACTGCACTCCCTTATCCAGTTGTAGACCTGTATGATCCTGTCCCTCCTCATAATTCTGTCTCTTGGTACAAGTAGAGTCTCTGAGATTGTGCTACCATCATCCTGAAGCCCCTGCACACAGTGATTACCTTCATGGTCTGCTCCATTCCACATTGATGATTTTTTTCTTCCAGGTCATTAGTGTCATGAGGAATTATCTCCCCCTTTTCGAACAACTTGCTTACTACACAGCTTGTTCTGGTGAAGGTTACATTTAAGGTTATTTTCACTTCAGGAGTTTTCCTTACCCACTACCCAGTCTACCTACTGATACATCTACTAATCAATTTGTTCCATATAATTGCACCTTGCACACCTCATGATCTTGACTCCTTTCCCTCAGTTATTACTTCTGCCTATCGCTGTCCCTCTGCCTTGGCTTCCTGCTCCTTGACTATTCCCTACTGCCTCACTCTTTTACCTTTTCTCCTTTCCTCTTTCACGACCTATTCCTGGTCCATGTGCTTACCTTTGCTGTCCTCTGCTTTGCTTTCCATCTTATGTCTGCTCTTCTAACTGGATCTGTCCACGTCTTACTATTCCCCCATCTCTCACTTTTCTTTCTTACCCTCCCCTCTCCTGTCTTTTGTGCTCTTGCTCTTTCCTCCTCTCTACCCCCCTCTTCTCCTACTGTCCTACAACTGTCCCAAGAAACCAAAAAATTCCCTCTCTACCTCCTAAATCCACCCAATGCTTCCTGAGTCACAAACCTGCCCTGCATCCTAAAGACTTCACCAGCCTCCATCCTTCTCTTTTCTCCAAGCTGTACTTCCCCATGCCTTATCTTAGTATTTTTGCCTGGATGTATTTGTCTGACCTGCCTTTCATTCTATTTTACTTTTATGTCCCATTCCTGTGAGCCCCTTGACAACTCATTTCTCTCACATGCCCTTCTTTCCCTCCTACACATCTTTACGTCTGTCTCCTCTGCCTCCCCATGGGTTTCCATTGCTCTTATCTTCAATCTTCTATGCTGTGGCCTGGTGCCCTAAACTAAATAGCACTGTGCTTGTGAAAATACCCTGCATTGCAGTTCACTTCTCTGATAGTACTTGTCAGTGCTGTTAGGTAAATACCCTGCATTGCAGTTCACTTCTCTGATAGTACTTGTCAGTGCTGTTAGGTAAATACCCTGCATTGCAGTTCACTTCTCTGATAGTACTTGTCAGTGCTGTTAGGTAAATACCCTGCATTGCAGTTCACTTCTCTGATAGTACTTGTCAGTGCTGTTAGGTAAATACCCTGCATTGCAGTTCACTTCTCTGATAGTACTTGTCAGTGCTGTTAGGTAAATACCCTGCATTGCAGTTCACTTCTCGGTTAGTACTTGTCAGTGCTGTTAGGTAAATACCCTGCATTGCAGTTCACTTCTCTGATAGTACTTGTCAGTGCTGTTAGGTAAATACCCTGCATTGCAGTTCACTTCTCTGATAGTACTTGTCAGTGCTGTTAGGTAAATACCCTGAATTGCAGTTCACTTCTCTGATAGTACTTGTCAGTGCTGTTAGGTAAATACCCTGCATTGCAGTTCACTTCTCTGATAGTCCTTGCCAGTGCTGTTAGGTAAATACCCTGCATTGCAGTTCACTTCTCTGATAGTACTTGTCAGTGCTGTTAGGTAAATACCCTGCATTGCAGTTCACTTCTCTGATAGTACTTGTCAGTGCTGTTAGGTAAATACCCTGCATTGCAGTTCACTTCTCGGTTAGTACTTGTCAGTGCTGTTAGGTAAATACCCTGCATTGCAGTTCACTTCTCTGATAGTACTTGTCAGTGCTGTTAGGTAAATACCCTGCATTGCAGTTCACTTCTCTGATAGTACTTGTCAGTGCTGTTAGGTAAATACCCTGCATTGCAGTTCACTTCTCTGATAGTACTTGTCAGTGCTGTTAGGTAAATACCCTGCATTGCAGTTCACTTCTCTGATAGTACTTGTCAGTGCTGTTAGGTAAATACCCTGCATTGCAGTTCACTTCTCTGATAGTACTTGTCAGTGCTGTTAGGTAAATACCCTGCATTGCAGTTCACTTCTCTGATAGTACTTGTCAGTGCTGTTAGGTAAATACCCTGCATTGCAGTTCACTTCTCTGATAGTACTTGTCAGTGCTGTTAGGTAAATACCCTGCATTGCAGTTCACTTCTCTGATAGTACTTGTCAGTGCTGTTAGGTAAATACCCTGCATTGCAGTTCACTTCTCGGTTAGTACGTGTCAGTGCTGTTAGGTAAATACCCTGCATTGCAGTTCACTTCTCGGATAGTACTTGTCAGTGCTGTTAGGTAAATACCCTGCATTGCAGTTCACTTCTCGGATAGTACTTGTCAGTGCTGTTAGGTAAATACCCTGCATTGCAGTTCACTTCTCTGATAGTACTTGTCAGTGCTGTTAGGTAAATACCCTGCATTGCAGTTCACTTCTCTGATAGTACTTGTCAGTGCTGTTAGGTAAATACCCTGCATTGCAGTTCACTTCTCTGATAGTACTTGTCAGTGCTGTTAGGTAAATACCCTGCATTGCAGTTCACTTCTCTTATAGTACTTGTCAGTGCTGTTAGGTAAATACCCTGCATTGCAGTTCACTTCTCTGATAGTACTTGTCAGTGCTGTTAGGTAAATACCCTGCATTGCAGTTCACTTCTCTGATAGTACTTGTCAGTGCTGCTAGGTAAATACCCTGCATTGCAGTTCACTTCTCTGATAGTACTTGTCAGTGCTGTTAGGTAAATGCCCTGCATTGCAGTTCACTTCTCTGATAGTACTTGTCAATGCTGTTAGGTAAATACCCTGCATTGCAGTTCACTTCTCTGATAGTACTTGTCAGTGCTGTTAGGTAAATACCCTGCATTGCAGTTCACTTCTCTGATAGTACTTGTCAGTGCTGTTAGGTAAATACCCTGCATTGCAGTTCACTTCTCTGATAGTACTTGTCAGTGCTGTTAGGTAAATGCCCTGCATTGCAGTTCACTTCTCTGATAGTACTTGTCAGTGCTGTTAGGTAAATGCCCTGCATTGCAGTTCACTTCTCTGATAGTACTTGTCAGTGCTGTTAGGTAAATGCCCTGCATTGCAGTTCACTTCTCTGATAGTACTTGTCAGTGCTGTTAGGTAAATGCCCTGCATTGCAGTTCACTTCTCTGATAGTACTTGTCAGTGCTGTTAGGTAAATGCCCTGCATTGCAGTTCACTTCTCTGATAGTACTTGTCAGTGCTGTTAGGTAAATGCCCTGCATTGCAGTTCACTTCTCTGATAGTACTTGTCAGTGCTGTTAGGTAAATACCCTGCATTGCAGTTCACTTCTCGGTTAGTACTTGTCAGTGCTGTTAGGTAAATACCCTGCATTGCAGTTCACTTCTCTGATAGTACTTGTCAGTGCTGTTAGGTAAATACCCTGCATTGCAGTTCACTTCTCTGATAGTACTTGTCAGTGCTGTTAGGTAAATACCCTGCATTGCAGTTCACTTCTCTGATAGTACTTGTCAGTGCTGTTAGGTAAATACCCTGCATTGCAGTTCACTTCTCTGATAGTACTTGTGAGTGCTGTTAGGTAAATACCCTGCATTGCAGTTCACTTCTCTGATAGTACTTGTGAGTGCTGTTAGGTAAATACCCTGCATTGCAGTTCACTTCTCTGATAGTACTTGTCAGTGCTGTTAGGTAAATACCCTGCATTGCAGTTCACTTCTCTGATAGTACTTGTCAGTGCTGTTAGGTAAATACCCTGCATTGCAGTTCACTTCTCTGATAGTACTTGTCAGTGCTGTTAGGTAAATACCCTGCATTGCAGTTCACTTCTCTGATAGTACTTGTCAGTGCTGTTAGGTAAATACCCTGCATTGCAGTTCAATTCTCGGTTAGTACTTGTCAGTGCTGTTAGGTAAATACCCTGCATTGCAGTTCACTTCTCGGATAGTACTTGTCAGTGCTGTTAGGTAAATACCCTGCATTGCAGTTCACTTCTCGGATAGTACTTGTCAGTGCTGTTAGGTAAATACCCTGCATTGCAGTTCACTTCTCTGATAGTACTTGTCAGTGCTGTTAGGTAAATACCCTGCATTGCAGTTCACTTCTCTGATAGTACTTGTCAGTGCTGTTAGGTAAATACCCTGCATTGCAGTTCACTTCTCTGATAGTACTTGTCAGTGCTGTTAGGTAAATACCCTGCATTGCAGTTCACTTCTCTGATAGTACTTGTCAGTGCTGTTAGGTAAATACCCTGCATTGCAGTTCACTTCTCTGATAGTACTTGTCAGTGCTGTTAGGTAAATACCCTGCATTGCAGTTCACTTCTCTGATAGTACTTGTCAGTGCTGTTAGGTAAATACCCTGCATTGCAGTTCACTTCTCTGAGAGTACTTGTCAGTGCTGTTAGGCAAATACCCTGCATTGCAGTTCACTTCTCTGAGAGTACTTGTCAGTGCTGTTAGGTAAATACCCTGCATTGCAGTTCACCTCTCTGATAGTACTTGTCAGTGCTGTTAGGTAAATACCCTGCATTGCAGTTCACTTCTCTGATAGTACTTGTCAGTGCTGTTAGGTAAATACCCTGCATTGCAGTTCACTTCTCTGATAGTACTTGTCAGTGCTGTTAGGTAAATACCCTGCATTGCAGTTCACTTCTCTGATAGCACTTGTCAGTGCTGTTAGGTAAATACCCTGCATTGCAGTTCACTTCTCTGATAGCACTTGTCAGTGCTGTTAGGTAAATACCCTGCATGGCAGTTCACTTCTCTGATAGCACTTGTCAATGCTGTTAGGTAAATACCCTGCATGGCAGTTCACTTCTCTGATAGCACTTGTCAGTGCTGTTAGGTAAATACCCTGCATTGCAGTTCACTTCTCTGATAGTACTTGTCAGTGCTGTTAGGTAAATACCCTGCATTGCAGTTCACTTCTCTGATAGTACTTGTCAGTGCTGTTAGGTAAATACCCTGCATTGCAGTTCACTTCTCTGATAGTACTTGTCAGTGCTGTTAGGTAAATACCCTGCATTGCAGTTCACTTCTCTGATAGTACTTGTCAGTGCTGTTAGGTAAATACCCTGCATTGCAGTTCACTTCTCTGATAGTACTTGTCAGTGCTGTTAGGTAAATACCCTGCATTGCAGTTCACTTCTCTGATAGTACTTGTCAGTGCTGTTAGGTAAATACCCTGCATTGCAGTTCACTTCTCTGATAGTACTTGTCAGTGCTGTTAGGTAAATACCCTGCATTGCAGTTCACTTCTCTGATAGTACTTGTCAGTGCTGTTAGGTGAATACCCTGCATTGCAGTTCACTTCTCTGATAGTACTTGTCAGTGCTGTTAGGTAAATACCCTGCATTGCAGTTCACTTCTCTGATAGTACTTGTCAGTGCTGTTAGGTAAATACCCTGCATTGCAGTTCACTTCTCTGATAGTACTTGTCAGTGCTGTTAGGTAAATACCCTGCATTGCAGTTCACTTCTCTGATAGTACTTGTCAGTGCTGTTAGGTAAATACCCTGCATTGCAGTTCACTTCTCTGATAGTACTTGTCAGTGCTGTTAGGTAAATACCCTGCATTGCAGTTCACTTCTCTGATAGTACTTGTCAGTGCTGTTAGGTAAATGCCCTGCATTGCAGTTCACTTCTCTGATAGTACTTGTCAGTGCTGTTAGGTAAATGCTCTGCATTGCAGTTCACTTTTCTGATAGTACTTGTCAGTGCTGTTAGGTAAATGCCCTGCATTGCAGTTCACTTCTCTGATAGTACTTGTCAGTGCTGTTAGGTAAATACCCTGCATTGCAGTTCACTTCTCTGATAGTACTTGTCAGTGCTGTTAGGTAAATACCCTGCATTGCAGTTCACTTCTCTGATAGTACTTGTCAGTGCTGTTAGGTAAACACCCTGCATTGCAGTTCACTTCTCTGATAGTACTTGTCAGTGCTGTTAGGTAAATACCCTGCATTGCAGTTCACTTCTCTGATAGTACTTGTCAGTGCTGTTAGGTAAATACCCTGCATTGCAGTTCACTTCTCTGATAGTACTTGTCAGTGCTGTTAGGTAAATACCCTGCATTGCAGTTCACTTCTCTGATAGTACTTGCCAGTGCTGTTAGGTAAATACCCTGCATTGCAGTTCACTTCTCTGATAGCACTTGTCAGTGCTGTTAGGTAAATACCCTGCATTGCAGTTCACTTCTCTGATAGTACTTGTCAGTGCTGTTAGGTAAATACCCTGCATTGCAGTTCACTTCTCGGTTAGTACTTGTCAGTGCTGTTAGGTAAATACCCTGCATTGCAGTTCACTTCTCTGATAGTACTTGTCAGTGCTGTTAGGTAAATACCCTGCATTGCAGTTCACTTCTCTGATAGTACTTGTCAGTGCTGTTAGGTAAATACCCTGCATTGCAGTTCACTTCTCTGATAGTACTTGTCAGTGCTGTTAGGTAAATACCCTGCATTGCATTTCACTTCTCTGATAGTACTTGTCAGTGCTGTTAGGTAAATACCCTGCATTGCAGTTCACTTCTCTGATAGTACTTGTCAGTGCTGTTAGGTAAATACCCTGCATTGCAGTTCACTTCTCTGATAGTACTTGTCAGTGCTGTTAGGTAAATACCCTGCATTGCAGTTCACTTCTCGGTTAGTACTTGTCAGTGCTGTTAGGTAAATACCCTGCATTGCAGTTCACTTCTCTGAGAGTACTTGTCAGTGCTGTTAGGTAAATACCCTGCATTGCAGTTCACTTCTCTGATAGTACTTGTCAGTGCTGTTAGGTAAATACCCTGCATTGCAGTTCACTTCTCTGATAGTACTTGTCAGTGCTGTTAGGTAAATACCCTGCATTGCAGTTCACTTCTCTGATAGCACTTGTCAGTGCTGTTAGGTAAATACCCTGCATTGCAGTTGACTTCTCTGATAGCACTTGTCAGTGCTGTTAGGTAAATACCCTGCATTGCAGTTGACTTCTCTGATAGCACTTGTCAGTGCTGTTAGGTAAATACCCTGCATTGAAGTTAACTTCTCTGATAGCAGTTGTCAATGCTGTTAGGTAAATACCCTGCATTGCAGTTCACTTCTCTGATAGCACTTGTCAGTGCTGTTAGGTAAATACCCTGCATTGCAGTTCACTTCTCTGATAGTACTTGTCAGTGCTGTTAGGTAAATACCCTGCATTGCAGTTCACTTCTCTGATAGTACTTGTCAGTGCTGTTAGGTAAATACCCTGCATTGCAGTTCACTTCTCTGATAGTACTTGTCAGTGCTGTTAGGTAAATACCCTGCATTGCAGTTCACTTCTCTGATAGTACTTGTCAGTGCTGTTAGGTAAATACCCTGCATTGCAGTTCACTTCTCTGATAGTACTTGTCAGTGCTGTTAGGTAAATACCCTGCATTGCAGTTCACTTCTCTGATAGTACTTGTCAGTGCTGTTAGGTAAATACCCTGCATTGCAGTTCACTTCTCTGATAGTACTTGTCAGTGCTGTTAGGTAAATACCCTGCATTGCAGTTCACTTCTCTGATAGTACTTGTCAGTGCTGTTAGGTAAATGCCCTGCATTGCAGTTCACTTCTCTGATAGTACTTGTCAGTGCTGTTAGGTAAATGCCCTGCATTGCAGTTCACTTCTCTGATAGTACTTGTCAGTGCTGTTAGGTAAATGCCCTGCATTGCAGTTCACTTCTCTGATAGTACTTGTCAGTGCTGTTAGGTAAATGCCCTGCATTGCAGTTCACTTCTCTGATAGTACTTGTCAGTGCTGTTAGGTAAATACCCTGCATTGCAGTTCACTTCTCTGATAGTACTTGTAAGTGCTGTTAGGTAAATACCCTGCATTGCAGTTCACTTCTCTGATAGTACTTGTCAGTGCTGTTAGGTAAATACCCTGCATTGCAGTTCACTTCTCTGATAGTACTTGTCAGTGCTGTTAGGTAAATACCCTGCATTGCATTTCACTTCTCTGATAGTACTTGTCAGTGCTGTTAGGTAAATACCCTGCATTGCAGTTCACTTCTCTGATAGTACTTGTCAGTGCTGTTAGGTAAATACCCTGCATTGCAGTTCACTTCTCTGATAGTACTTGTCAGTGCTGTTAGGTAAATACCCTGCATTGCAGTTCACTTCTCGGTTAGTACTTGTCAGTGCTGTTAGGTAAATACCCTGCATTGCAGTTCACTTCTCTGAGAGTACTTGTCAGTGCTGTCAGGTAAATACCCTGCATTGCAGTTCACTTCTCTGATAGTACTTGTCAGTGCTGTTAGGTAAATACCCTGCATTGCAGTTCACTTCTCTGATAGTACTTGTCAGTGCTGTTAGGTAAATACCCTGCATTGCAGTTCACTTCTCTGATAGCACTTGTCAGTGCTGTTAGGTAAATACCCTGCATTGCAGTTGACTTCTCTGATAGCACTTGTCAGTGCTGTTAGGTAAATACCCTGCATTGCAGTTGACTTCTCTGATAGCACTTGTCAGTGCTGTTAGGTAAATACCCTGCATTGAAGTTAACTTCTCTGATAGCAGTTGTCAATGCTGTTAGGTAAATACCCTGCATTGCAGTTCACTTCTCTGATAGCACTTGTCAGTGCTGTTAGGTAAATACCCTGCATTGCAGTTCACTTCTCTGATAGTACTTGTCAGTGCTGTTAGGTAAATACCCTGCATTGCAGTTCACTTCTCTGATAGTACTTGTCAGTGCTGCTAGGTAAATACCCTGCATTGCAGTTCACTTCTCTGATAGTACTTGTCAGTGCTGTTAGGTAAATACCCTGCATTGCAGTTCACTTCTCAGATAGTACTTGTCAGTGCTGTTAGGTAAATACCCTGCATTGCAGTTCACTTCTCTTATAGTACTTGTCAGTGCTGCTAGGTAAATACCCTGCATTGCAGTTCACTTCTCTGATAGTACTTGTCAGTGCTGCTAGGTAAATACCCTGCATTGCAGTTCACTTCTCTGATAGTACTTGTCAGTGCTGCTAGGTAAATACCCTGCATTGCAGTTCACTTCTCTTATAGTACTTGTCAGTGCTGCTAGGTAAATACCCTGCATTGCAGTTCACTTCTCTGATAGTACTTGTCAGTGCTGTTAGGTAAATACCCTGCATTGCAGTTCACTTCTCTGATAGTACTTGTCAGCGCTGCTAGGTAAATTACCTGCATTGCAGTTCACTTCTCTGATAGTACTTGTCAGCGCTGCTAGGTAAATACCCTGCATTGCAGTTCACTTCTCTGATAGTACTTGTCAGTGCTGTTAGGTAAATACCCTGCATTGCAGTTCACTTCTCTGATAGTACTTGTCAGTGCTGCTAGGTAAATACCCTGCATTGCAGTTCACTTCTCTGATAGTACTTGTCAGTGCTGCTAGGTAAATACCCTGCATTGCAGTTCACTTCTCTGATAGTACTTGTCAGTGCTGCTAGGTAAATACCCTGCATTGCAGTTCACTTCTCTGATAGTACTTGTCAGTGCTGCTAGGTAAATACCCTGCATTGCAGTTCACTTCTCTGATAGTACTTGTCAGTGCTGCTAGGTAAATACCCTGCATTGCAGTTCACTTCTCTGATAGTACTTGTCAGTGCTGTTAGGTAAATACCCTGCATTGCAGTTCACTTCTCTGATAGTACTTGTCAGTGCTGTTAGGTAAATACCCTGCATTGCAGTTCACTTCTCGGTTAGTACTTGTCAGTGCTGTTAGGTAAATACCCTGCATTGCAGTTCACTTCTCTGATAGTACTTGTCAGTGCTGTTAGGTAAATACCCTGCATTGCAGTTCACTTCTCTGATAGTACTTGTCAGTGCTGTTAGGTAAATACCCTGCATTGCAGTTCACTTCTCTGATAGTACTTGTCAGTGCTGTTAGGTAAATACCCTGCATTGCAGTTCACTTCTCTGATAGTACTTGTCAGTGCTGTTAGGTAAATACCCTGCATTGCAGTTCACTTCTCTGATAGTACTTGTCAGTGCTGTTAGGTAAATACCCTGCATTGCAGTTCACTTCTCTGATAGTACTTGTCAGTGCTGTTAGGTAAATACCCTGCATTGCAGTTCACTTCTCTGATAGTACTTGTCAGTGCTGTTAGGTAAATACCCTGCATTGCAGTTCACTTCTCGGATAGTACTTGTCAGTGCTGTTAGGTAAATACCCTGCATTGCAGTTCACTTCTCTGATAGTACTTGTCAGTGCTGTTAGGTAAATACCCTGCATTGCAGTTCACTTCTCTGATAGTACTTGTCAGTGCTGTTAGGTAAATACCCTGCATTGCAGTTCACTTCTCTGATAGTACTTGTCAGTGCTGTTAGGTAAATACCCTGCATTGCAGTTCACTTCTCTGATAGCACTTGTCAGTGCTGTTAGGTAAATACCCTGCATTGCAGTTGACTTCTCTGATAGCACTTGTCAGTGCTGTTAGGTAAATACCCTGCATTGCAGTTCACTTCTCTGATAGTACTTGTCAGTGCTGTTAGGTAAATACCCTGCATTGCAGTTCACTTCTCTGATAGTACTTGTCAGTGCTGTTAGGTAAATACCCTGCATTGCAGTTCACTTCTCTGATAGTACTTGTCAGTGCTGTTAGGTAAATACCCTGCATTGCAGTTCACTTCTCTGATAGTACTTGTCAGTGCTGTTAGGTAAATACCCTGCATTGCAGTTCACTTCTCTGATAGTACTTGTCAGTGCTGTTAGGTAAATACCCTGCATTGCAGTTCACTTCTCTGATAGTACTTGTCAGTGCTGTTAGGTAAATACCCTGCATTGCAGTTCACTTCTCTGATAGTACTTGTCAGTGCTGCTAGGTAAATACCCTGCATTGCAGTTCACTTCTCTGATAGTACTTGTCAGTGCTGCTAGGTAAATACCCTGCATTGCAGTTCACTTCTCTGATAGTACTTGTCAGTGCTGCTAGGTAAATACCCTGCATTGCAGTTCACTTCTCTGATAGTACTTGTCAGTGCTGTTAGGTAAATACCCTGCATTGCAGTTCACTTCTCTGATAGTACTTGTCAGTGCTGCTAGGTAAATACCCTGCATTGCAGTTCACTTCTCTGATAGTACTTGTCAGTGCTGTTAGGTAAATACCCTGCATTGCAGTTCACTTCTCTGATAGTACTTGTCAGTGCTGTTAGGTAAATACCCTGCATTGCAGTTCACTTCTCTGATAGTACTTGTCAGTGCTGTTAGGTAAATACCCTGCATTGCAGTTCACTTCTCTGATAGTACTTGTCAGTGCTGTTAGGTAAATACCCTGCATTGCAGTTCACTTCTCTGATAGTACTTGTCAGTGCTGTTAGGTAAATACCCTGCATTGCAGTTCACTTCTCTGATAGTACTTGTCAGTGCTGTTAGGTAAATACCCTGCATTGCAGTTCACTTCTCTGATAGTACTTGTCAGTGCTGTTAGGTAAATACCCTGCATTGCAGTTCACTTCTCTGATAGTACTTGTCAGTGCTGTTAGGTAAATACCCTGCATTGCAGTTCACTTCTCTGATAGTACTTGTCAGTGCTGTTAGGTAAATACCCTGCATTGCAGTTCACTTCTCTGATAGTACTTGTCAGTGCTGTTAGGTAAATACCCTGCATTGCAGTTCACTTCTCTGATAGTACTTGTCAGTGCTGTTAGGTAAATACCCTGCATTGCAGTTCACTTCTCTGATAGTACTTGTCAGTGCTGTTAGGTAAATACCCTGCATTGCAGTTCACTTCTCTGATAGTACTTGTCAGTGCTGTTAGGTAAATACCCTGCATTGCAGTTCACTTCTCTGATAGTACTTGTCAGTGCTGTTAGGTAAATACCCTGCATTGCAGTTCACTTCTCTGATAGTACTTGTCAGTGCTGTTAGGTAAATACCCTGCATTGCAGTTCACTTCTCTGATAGTACTTGTCAGTGCTGTTAGGTAAATACCCTGCATTGCAGTTCACTTCTCTGATAGTACTTGTCAGTGCTGTTAGGTAAATACCCTGCATTGCAGTTCACTTCTCTGATAGTACTTGTCAGTGCTGTTAGGTAAATACCCTGCATTGCAGTTCACTTCTCTGATAGTACTTGTCAGTGCTGTTAGGTAAATACCCTGCATTGCAGTTCACTTCTCTGATAGTACTTGTCAGTGCTGTTAGGTAAATACCCTGCATTGCAGTTCACTTCTCTGATAGTACTTGTCAGTGCTGTTAGGTAAATACCCTGCATTGCAGTTCACTTCTCTGATAGTACTTGTCAGTGCTGTTAGGTAAATACCCTGCATTGCAGTTCACTTCTCTGATAGTACTTGTCAGTGCTGTTAGGTAAATACCCTGCATTGCAGTTCACTTCTCTGATAGTACTTGTCAGTGCTGTTAGGTAAATACCCTGCATTGCAGTTCACTTCTCTGATAGTACTTGTCAGTGCTGTTAGGTAAATACCCTGCATTGCAGTTCACTTCTCTGATAGTACTTGTCAGTGCTGTTAGGTAAATACCCTGCATTGCAGTTCACTTCTCTGATAGTACTTGTCAGTGCTGTTAGGTAAATACCCTGCATTGCAGTTCACTTCTCTGATAGTACTTGTCAGTGCTGTTAGGTAAATACCCTGCATTGCAGTTCACTTCTCTGATAGTACTTGTCAGTGCTGTTAGGTAAATACCCTGCATTGCAGTTCACTTCTCTGATAGTACTTGTCAGTGCTGTTAGGTAAATACCCTGCATTGCAGTTCACTTCTCTGATAGTACTTGTCAGTGCTGTTAGGTAAATACCCTGCATTGCAGTTCACTTCTCTGATAGTACTTGTCAGTGCTGTTAGGTAAATACCCTGCATTGCAGTTCACTTCTCTGATAGTACTTGTCAGTGCTGTTAGGTAAATACCCTGCATTGCAGTTCACTTCTCTGATAGTACTTGTCAGTGCTGTTAGGTAAATACCCTGCATTGCAGTTCACTTCTCTGATAGTACTTGTCAGTGCTGTTAGGTAAATACCCTGCATTGCAGTTCACTTCTCTGATAGTACTTGTCAGTGCTGTTAGGTAAATACCCTGCATTGCAGTTCACTTCTCTGATAGTACTTGTCAGTGCTGTTAGGTAAATACCCTGCATTGCAGTTCACTTCTCTGATAGTACTTGTCAGTGCTGTTAGGTAAATACCCTGCATTGCAGTTCACTTCTCTGATAGTACTTGTCAGTGCTGTTAGGTAAATACCCTGCATTGCAGTTCACTTCTCTGATAGTACTTGTCAGTGCTGTTAGGTAAATACCCTGCATTGCAGTTCACTTCTCTGATAGTACTTGTCAGTGCTGTTAGGTAAATACCCTGCATTGCAGTTCACTTCTCTGATAGTACTTGTCAGTGCTGTTAGGTAAATACCCTGCATTGCAGTTCACTTCTCTGATAGTACTTGTCAGTGCTGTTAGGTAAATACCCTGCATTGCAGTTCACTTCTCTGATAGTACTTGTCAGTGCTGTTAGGTAAATACCCTGCATTGCAGTTCACTTCTCTGATAGTACTTGTCAGTGCTGTTAGGTAAATACCCTGCATTGCAGTTCACTTCTCTGATAGTACTTGTCAGTGCTGTTAGGTAAATACCCTGCATTGCAGTTCACTTCTCTGATAGTACTTGTCAGTGCTGTTAGGTAAATACCCTGCATTGCAGTTCACTTCTCTGATAGTACTTGTCAGTGCTGTTAGGTAA
The DNA here is from genome assembly GCF_019279795.1 of Protopterus annectens. Taxonomy (NCBI): domain Eukaryota; kingdom Metazoa; phylum Chordata; order Ceratodontiformes; family Protopteridae; genus Protopterus; species Protopterus annectens. The sequence goes on from NC_056741.1 coordinate 35,076,131, forward strand.
ATACCCTGCATTGCAGTTCACTTCTCTGATAGTACTTGTCAGTGCTGTTAGGTAAATACCCTGCATTGCAGTTCACTTCTCTGATAGTACTTGTCAGTGCTGTTAGGTAAATACCCTGCATTGCAGTTCACTTCTCTGATAGTACTTGTCAGTGCTGTTAGGTAAATACCCTGCATTGCAGTTCACTTCTCTGATAGTACTTGTCAGTGCTGTTAGGTAAATACCCTGCATTGCAGTTCACTTCTCTGATAGTACTTGTCAGTGCTGTTAGGTAAATACCCTGCATTGCAGTTCACTTCTCTGATAGTACTTGTCAGTGCTGTTAGGTAAATACCCTGCATTGCAGTTCACTTCTCTGATAGTACTTGTCAGTGCTGTTAGGTAAATACCCTGCATTGCAGTTCACTTCTCTGATAGTACTTGTCAGTGCTGTTAGGTAAATACCCTGCATTGCAGTTCACTTCTCTGATAGTACTTGTCAGTGCTGTTAGGTAAATACCCTGCATTGCAGTTCACTTCTCTGATAGTACTTGTCAGTGCTGTTAGGTAAATACCCTGCATTGCAGTTCACTTCTCTGATAGTACTTGTCAGTGCTGTTAGGTAAATACCCTGCATTGCAGTTCACTTCTCTGATAGTACTTGTCAGTGCTGTTAGGTAAATACCCTGCATTGCAGTTCACTTCTCTGATAGTACTTGTCAGTGCTGTTAGGTAAATACCCTGCATTGCAGTTCACTTCTCTGATAGTACTTGTCAGTGCTGTTAGGTAAATACCCTGCATTGCAGTTCACTTCTCTGATAGTACTTGTCAGTGCTGTTAGGTAAATACCCTGCATTGCAGTTCACTTCTCTGATAGTACTTGTCAGTGCTGTTAGGTAAATACCCTGCATTGCAGTTCACTTCTCTGATAGTACTTGTCAGTGCTGTTAGGTAAATACCCTGCATTGCAGTTCACTTCTCTGATAGTACTTGTCAGTGCTGTTAGGTAAATACCCTGCATTGCAGTTCACTTCTCTGATAGTACTTGTCAGTGCTGTTAGGTAAATACCCTGCATTGCAGTTCACTTCTCTGATAGTACTTGTCAGTGCTGTTAGGTAAATACCCTGCATTGCAGTTCACTTCTCTGATAGTACTTGTCAGTGCTGTTAGGTAAATACCCTGCATTGCAGTTCACTTCTCTGATAGTACTTGTCAGTGCTGTTAGGTAAATACCCTGCATTGCAGTTCACTTCTCTGATAGTACTTGTCAGTGCTGCTAGGTAAATACCCTGCATTGCAGTTCACTTCTCTGATAGTACTTGTCAGTGCTGTTAGGTAAATACCCTGCATTGCAGTTCACTTCTCTGATAGTACTTGTCAGTGCTGCTAGGTAAATACCCTGCATTGCAGTTCACTTCTCTGATAGTACTTGTCAGTGCTGCTAGGTAAATACCCTGCATTGCAGTTCACTTCTCTGATAGTACTTGTCAGTGCTGTTAGGTAAATACCCTGCATTGCAGTTCACTTCTCTGATAGTACTTGTCAGTGCTGCTAGGTAAATACCCTGCATTGCAGTTCACTTCTCTGATAGTACTTGTCAGTGCTGCTAGGTAAATACCCTGCATTGCAGTTCACTTCTCTGATAGTACTTGTCAGTGCTGTTAGGTAAATACCCTGCATTGCAGTTCACTTCTCTGATAGTACTTGTCAGTGCTGTTAGGTAAATACCCTGCATTGCAGTTCACTTCTCTGATAGTACTTGTCAGTGCTGCTAGGTAAATACCCTGCATTGCAGTTCACTTCTCTGATAGTACTTGTCAGTGCTGTTAGGTAAATACCCTGCATTGCAGTTCACTTCTCTGATAGTACTTGTCAGTGCTGTTAGGTAAATACCCTGCATTGCAGTTCACTTCTCTGATAGTACTTGTCAGTGCTGTTAGGTAAATACCCTGCATTGCAGTTCACTTCTCTGATAGTACTTGTCAGTGCTGTTAGGTAAATACCCTGCATTGCAGTTCACTTCTCTGATAGTACTTGTCAGTGCTGCTAGGTAAATACCCTGCATTGCAGTTCACTTCTCTGATAGTACTTGTCAGTGCTGTTAGGTAAATACCCTGCATTGCAGTTCACTTCTCTGATAGTACTTGTCAGTGCTGTTAGGTAAATACCCTGCATTGCAGTTCACTTCTCTGATAGTACTTGTCAGTGCTGTTAGGTAAATACCCTGCATTGCAGTTCACTTCTCTGATAGTACTTGTCAGTGCTGTTAGGTAAATACCCTGCATTGCAGTTCACTTCTCTGATAGTACTTGTCAGTGCTGTTAGGTAAATACCCTGCATTGCAGTTCACTTCTCTGATAGTACTTGTCAGTGCTGCTAGGTAAATACCCTGCATTGCAGTTCACTTCTCTGATAGTACTTGTCAGTGCTGCTAGGTAAATACCCTGCATTGCAGTTCACTTCTCTGATAGTACTTGTCAGTGCTGTTAGGTAAATACCCTGCATTGCAGTTCACTTCTCTGATAGTACTTGTCAGTGCTGCTAGGTAAATACCCTGCATTGCAGTTCACTTCTCTGATAGTACTTGTCAGTGCTGTTAGGTAAATACCCTGCATTGCAGTTCACTTCTCTGATAGTACTTGTCAGTGCTGTTAGGTAAATACCCTGCATTGCAGTTCACTTCTCTGATAGTACTTGTCAGTGCTGCTAGGTAAATACCCTGCATTGCAGTTCACTTCTCTGATAGTACTTGTCAGTGCTGCTAGGTAAATACCCTGCATTGCAGTTCACTTCTCTGATAGTACTTGTCAGTGCTGTTAGGTAAATACCCTGCATTGCAGTTCACTTCTCTGATAGTACTTGTCAGTGCTGTTAGGTAAATACCCTGCATTGCAGTTCACTTCTCTGATAGTACTTGTCAGTGCTGTTAGGTAAATACCCTGCATTGCAGTTCACTTCTCTGATAGTACTTGTCAGTGCTGTTAGGTAAATACCCTGCATTGCAGTTCACTTCTCTGATAGTACTTGTCAGTGCTGCTAGGTAAATACCCTGCATTGCAGTTCACTTCTCTGATAGTACTTGTCAGTGCTGCTAGGTAAATACCCTGCATTGCAGTTCACTTCTCTGATAGTACTTGTCAGTGCTGTTAGGTAAATACCCTGCATTGCAGTTCACTTCTCTGATAGTACTTGTCAGTGCTGTTAGGTAAATACCCTGCATTGCAGTTCACTTCTCTGATAGTACTTGTCAGTGCTGCTAGGTAAATACCCTGCATTGCAGTTCACTTCTCTGATAGTACTTGTCAGTGCTGTTAGGTAAATACCCTGCATTGCAGTTCACTTCTCTGATAGTACTTGTCAGTGCTGTTAGGTAAATACCCTGCATTGCAGTTCACTTCTCTGATAGTACTTGTCAGTGCTGCTAGGTAAATACCCTGCATTGCAGTTCACTTCTCTGATAGTACTTGTCGGTGCTGCTAGGTAAATACCCTGCATTGCAGTTCACTTCTCTGATAGTACTTGTCAGTGCTGTTAGGTAAATACCCTGCATTGCAGTTCACTTCTCTGATAGTACTTGTCAGTGCTGTTAGGTAAATACCCTGCATTGCAGTTCACTTCTCTGATAGTACTTGTCAGTGCTGTTAGGTAAATACCCTGCATTGCAGTTCACTTCTCTGATAGTACTTGTCAGTGCTGCTAGGTAAATACCCTGCATTGCAGTTCACTTCTCTGATAGTACTTGTCAGTGCTGCTAGGTAAATACCCTGCATTGCAGTTCACTTCTCTGATAGTACTTGTCAGTGCTGTTAGGTAAACACCCTGCATTGCAGTTCACTTCTCTGATAGTACTTGTCAGTGCTGCTAGGTAAATACCCTGCATTGCAGTTCACTTCTCTGATAGTACTTGTCAGTGCTGTTAGGTAAATACCCTGCATTGCAGTTCACTTCTCTGATAGTACTTGTCAGTGCTGTTAGGTAAATACCCTGCATTGCAGTTCACTTCTCTGATAGTACTTGTCAGTGCTGTTAGGTAAATACCCTGCATTGCAGTTCACTTCTCTGATAGTACTTGTCAGTGCTGCTAGGTAAATACCCTGCATTGCAGTTCACTTCTCTGATAGTACTTGTCAGTGCTGCTAGGTAAATACCCTGCATTGCAGTTCACTTCTCTGATAGTACTTGTCAGTGCTGCTAGGTAAATACCCTGCATTGCAGTTCACTTCTCTGATAGTACTTGTCAGTGCTGTTAGGTAAATACCCTGCATTGCAGTTCACTTCTCTGATAGTACTTGTCAGTGCTGCTAGGTAAATACCCTGCATTGCAGTTCACTTCTCTGATAGTACTTGTCAGTGCTGCTAGGTAAATACCCTGCATTGCAGTTCACTTCTCTGATAGTACTTGTCAGTGCTGCTAGGTAAATACCCTGCATTGCAGTTCACTTCTCTGATAGTACTTGTCAGTGCTGCTAGGTAAATACCCTGCATTGCAGTTCACTTCTCTGATAGTACTTGTCAGTGCTGCTAGGTAAATACCCTGCATTGCAGTTCACTTCTCTGATAGTACTTGTCAGTGCTGCTAGGTAAATACCCTGCATTGCAGTTCACTTCTCTGATAGTACTTGTCAGTGCTGCTAGGTAAATACCCTGCATTGCAGTTCACTTCTCTGATAGTACTTGTCAGTGCTGCTAGGTAAATACCCTGCATTGCAGTTCACTTCTCTGATAGTACTTGTCAGTGCTGCTAGGTAAATACCCTGCATTGCAGTTCACTTCTCTGATAGTACTTGTCAGTGCTGCTAGGTAAATACCCTGCATTGCAGTTCACTTCTCTGATAGTACTTGTCAGTGCTGCTAGGTAAATACCCTGCATTGCAGTTCACTTCTCTGATAGTACTTGTCAGTGCTGCTAGGTAAATACCCTGCATTGCAGTTCACTTCTCTGATAGTACTTGTCAGTGCTGCTAGGTAAATACCCTGCATTGCAGTTCACTTCTCTGATAGTACTTGTCAGTGCTGCTAGGTAAATACCCTGCATTGCAGTTCACTTCTCTGATAGTACTTGTCAGTGCTGCTAGGTAAATACCCTGCATTGCAGTTCACTTCTCTGATAGTACTTGTCAGTGCTGTTAGGTAAATACCCTGCATTGCAGTTCACTTCTCTGATAGTACTTGTCAGTGCTGCTAGGTAAATACCCTGCATTGCAGTTCACTTCTCTGATAGTACTTGTCAGTGCTGCTAGGTAAATACCCTGCATTGCAGTTCACTTCTCTGATAGTACTTGTCAGTGCTGCTAGGTAAATACCCTGCATTGCAGTTCACTTCTCTGATAGTACTTGTCAGTGCTGCTAGGTAAATACCCTGCATTGCAGTTCACTTCTCTGATAGTACTTGTCAGTGCTGTTAGGTAAATACCCTGCATTGCAGTTCACTTCTCTGATAGTACTTGTCAGTGCTGCTAGGTAAATACCCTGCATTGCAGTTCACTTCTCTGATAGTACTTGTCAGTGCTGCTAGGTAAATACCCTGCATTGCAGTTCACTTCTCTGATAGTACTTGTCAGTGCTGTTAGGTAAATACCCTGCATTGCAGTTCACTTCTCTGATAGTACTTGTCAGTGCTGCTAGGTAAATACCCTGCATTGCAGTTCACTTCTCTGATAGTACTTGTCAGTGCTGCTAGGTAAATACCCTGCATTGCAGTTCACTTCTCTGATAGTACTTGTCAGTGCTGCTAGGTAAATACCCTGCATTGCAGTTCACTTCTCTGATAGTACTTGTCAGTGCTGCTAGGTAAATACCCTGCATTGCAGTTCACTTCTCTGATAGTACTTGTCAGTGCTGTTAGGTAAATACCCTGCATTGCAGTTCACTTCTCTGATAGTACTTGTCAGTGCTGCTAGGTAAATACCCTGCATTGCAGTTCACTTCTCTGATAGTACTTGTCAGTGCTGCTAGGTAAATACCCTGCATTGCAGTTCACTTCTCTGATAGTACTTGTCAGTGCTGCTAGGTAAATACCCTGCATTGCAGTTCACTTCTCTGATAGTACTTGTCAGTGCTGCTAGGTAAATACCCTGCATTGCAGTTCACTTCTCTGATAGTACTTGTCAGTGCTGCTAGGTAAATACCCTGCATTGCAGTTCACTTCTCTGATAGTACTTGTCAGTGCTGCTAGGTAAATACCCTGCATTGCAGTTCACTTCTCTGATAGTACTTGTCAGTGCTGTTAGGTAAATACCCTGCATTGCAGTTCACTTCTCTGATAGTACTTGTCAGTGCTGCTAGGTAAATACCCTGCATTGCAGTTCACTTCTCTGATAGTACTTGTCAGTGCTGCTAGGTAAATACCCTGCATTGCAGTTCACTTCTCTGATAGTACTTGTCAGTGCTGCTAGGTAAATACCCTGCATTGCAGTTCACTTCTCTGATAGTACTTGTCAGTGCTGCTAGGTAAATACCCTGCATTGCAGTTCACTTCTCTGATAGTACTTGTCAGTGCTGCTAGGTAAATACCCTGCATTGCAGTTCACTTCTCTGATAGTACTTGTCAGTGCTGCTAGGTAAATACCCTGCATTGCAGTTCACTTCTCTGATAGTACTTGTCAGTGCTGCTAGGTAAATACCCTGCATTGCAGTTCACTTCTCTGATAGTACTTGTCAGTGCTGCTAGGTAAATACCCTGCATTGCAGTTCACTTCTCTGATAGTACTTGTCAGTGCTGCTAGGTAAATACCCTGCATTGCAGTTCACTTCTCTGATAGTACTTGTCAGTGCTGCTAGGTAAATACCCTGCATTGCAGTTCACTTCTCTGATAGTACTTGTCAGTGCTGCTAGGTAAATACCCTGCATTGCAGTTCACTTCTCTGATAGTACTTGTCAGTGCTGCTAGGTAAATACCCTGCATTGCAGTTCACTTCTCTGATAGTACTTGTCAGTGCTGCTAGGTAAATACCCTGCATTGCAGTTCACTTCTCTGATAGTACTTGTCAGTGCTGCTAGGTAAATACCCTGCATTGCAGTTCACTTCTCTGATAGTACTTGTCAGTGCTGCTAGGTAAATACCCTGCATTGCAGTTCACTTCTCTGATAGTACTTGTCAGTGCTGCTAGGTAAATACCCTGCATTGCAGTTCACTTCTCTGATAGTACTTGTCAGTGCTGCTAGGTAAATACCCTGCATTGCAGTTCACTTCTCTGATAGTACTTGTCAGTGCTGCTAGGTAAATACCCTGCATTGCAGTTCACTTCTCTGATAGTACTTGTCAGTGCTGCTAGGTAAATACCCTGCATTGCAGTTCACTTCTCTGATAGTACTTGTCAGTGCTGCTAGGTAAATACCCTGCATTGCAGTTCACTTCTCTGATAGTACTTGTCAGTGCTGCTAGGTAAATACCCTGCATTGCAGTTCACTTCTCTGATAGTACTTGTCAGTGCTGCTAGGTAAATACCCTGCATTGCAGTTCACTTCTCTGATAGTACTTGTCAGTGCTGCTAGGTAAATACCCTGCATTGCAGTTCACTTCTCTGATAGTACTTGTCAGTGCTGCTAGGTAAATACCCTGCATTGCAGTTCACTTCTCTGATAGTACTTGTCAGTGCTGCTAGGTAAATACCCTGCATTGCAGTTCACTTCTCTGATAGTACTTGTCAGTGCTGCTAGGTAAATACCCTGCATTGCAGTTCACTTCTCTGATAGTACTTGTCAGTGCTGCTAGGTAAATACCCTGCATTGCAGTTCACTTCTCTGATAGTACTTGTCAGTGCTGCTAGGTAAATACCCTGCATTGCAGTTCACTTCTCTGATAGTACTTGTCAGTGCTGCTAGGTAAATACCCTGCATTGCAGTTCACTTCTCTGATAGTACTTGTCAGTGCTGTTAGGTAAATACCCTGCATTGCAGTTCACTTCTCTGATAGTACTTGTCAGTGCTGCTAGGTAAATACCCTGCATTGCAGTTCACTTCTCTGATAGTACTTGTCAGTGCTGCTAGGTAAATACCCTGCATTGCAGTTCACTTCTCTGATAGTACTTGTCAGTGCTGCTAGGTAAATACCCTGCATTGCAGTTCACTTCTCTGATAGTACTTGTCAGTGCTGCTAGGTAAATACCCTGCATTGCAGTTCACTTCTCTGATAGTACTTGTCAGTGCTGTTAGGTAAATACCCTGCATTGCAGTTCACTTCTCTGATAGTACTTGTCAGTGCTGCTAGGTAAATACCCTGCATTGCAGTTCACTTCTCTGATAGTACTTGTCAGTGCTGTTAGGTAAATACCCTGCATTGCAGTTCACTTCTCTGATAGTACTTGTCAGTGCTGTTAGGTAAATACCCTGCATTGCAGTTCACTTCTCTGATAGTACTTGTCAGTGCTGTTAGGTAAATACCCTGCATTGCAGTTCACTTCTCTGATAGTACTTGTCAGTGCTGTTAGGTAAATACCCTGCATTGCAGTTCACTTCTCTGATAGTACTTGTCAGTGCTGCTAGGTAAATACCCTGCATTGCAGTTCACTTCTCTGATAGTACTTGTCAGTGCTGTTAGGTAAATACCCTGCATTGCAGTTCACTTCTCTGATAGTACTTGTCAGTGCTGTTAGGTAAATACCCTGCATTGCAGTTCACTTCTCTGATAGTACTTGTCAGTGCTGTTAGGTAAATACCCTGCATTGCAGTTCACTTCTCTGATAGTACTTGTCAGTGCTGTTAGGTAAATACCCTGCATTGCAGTTCACTTCTCTGATAGTACTTGTCAGTGCTGTTAGGTAAATACCCTGCATTGCAGTTCACTTCTCTGATAGTACTTGTCAGTGCTGTTAGGTAAATACCCTGCATTGCAGTTCACTTCTCTGATAGTACTTGTCAGTGCTGTTAGGTAAATACCCTGCATTGCAGTTCACTTCTCTGATAGTACTTGTCAGTGCTGTTAGGTAAATACCCTGCATTGCAGTTCACTTCTCTGATAGTACTTGTCAGTGCTGTTAGGTAAATACCCTGCATTGCAGTTCACTTCTCTGATAGTACTTGTCAGTGCTGTTAGGTAAATACCCTGCATTGCAGTTCACTTCTCTGATAGTACTTGTCAGTGCTGTTAGGTAAATACCCTGCATTGCAGTTCACTTCTCTGATAGTACTTGTCAGTGCTGTTAGGTAAATACCCTGCATTGCAGTTCACTTCTCTGATAGTACTTGTCAGTGCTGTTAGGTAAATACCCTGCATTGCAGTTCACTTCTCTGATAGTACTTGTCAGTGCTGTTAGGTAAATACCCTGCATTGCAGTTCACTTCTCTGATAGTACTTGTCAGTGCTGTTAGGTAAATACCCTGCATTGCAGTTCACTTCTCTGATAGTACTTGTCAGTGCTGTTAGGTAAATACCCTGCATTGCAGTTCACTTCTCTGATAGTACTTGTCAGTGCTGTTAGGTAAATACCCTGCATTGCAGTTCACTTCTCTGATAGTACTTGTCAGTGCTGTTAGGTAAATACCCTGCATTGCAGTTCACTTCTCTGATAGTACTTGTCAGTGCTGTTAGGTAAATACCCTGCATTGCAGTTCACTTCTCTGATAGTACTTGTCAGTGCTGTTAGGTAAATACCCTGCATTGCAGTTCACTTCTCTGATAGTACTTGTCAGTGCTGTTAGGTAAATACCCTGCATTGCAGTTCACTTCTCTGATAGTACTTGTCAGTGCTGTTAGGTAAATACCCTGCATTGCAGTTCACTTCTCTGATAGTACTTGTCAGTGCTGTTAGGTAAATACCCTGCATTGCAGTTCACTTCTCTGATAGTACTTGTCAGTGCTGTTAGGTAAATACCCTGCATTGCAGTTCACTTCTCTGATAGTACTTGTCAGTGCTGTTAGGTAAATACCCTGCATTGCAGTTCACTTCTCTGATAGTACTTGTCAGTGCTGTTAGGTAAATACCCTGCATTGCAGTTCACTTCTCTGATAGTACTTGTCAGTGCTGCTAGGTAAATACCCTGCATTGCAGTTCACTTCTCTGATAGTACTTGTCAGTGCTGCTAGGTAAATACCCTGCATTGCAGTTCACTTCTCTGATAGTACTTGTCAGTGCTGCTAGGTAAATACCCTGCATTGCAGTTCACTTCTCTGATAGTACTTGTCAGTGCTGCTAGGTAAATACCCTGCATTGCAGTTCACTTCTCTGATAGTACTTGTCAGTGCTGTTAGGTAAATACCCTGCATTGCAGTTCACTTCTCTGATAGTACTTGTCAGTGCTGTTAGGTAAATACCCTGCATTGCAGTTCACTTCTCTGATAGTACTTGTCAGTGCTGTTAGGTAAATACCCTGCATTGCAGTTCACTTCTCTGATAGTACTTGTCAGTGCTGTTAGGTAAATACCCTGCATTGCAGTTCACTTCTCTGATAGTACTTGTCAGTGCTGTTAGGTAAATACCCTGCATTGCAGTTCACTTCTCTGATAGTACTTGTCAGTGCTGCTAGGTAAATACCCTGCATTGCAGTTCACTTCTCTGATAGTACTTGTCAGTGCTGCTAGGTAAATACCCTGCATTGCAGTTCACTTCTCTGATAGTACTTGTCAGTGCTGCTAGGTAAATACCCTGCATTGCAGTTCACTTCTCTGATAGTACTTGTCAGTGCTGTTAGGTAAATACCCTGCATTGCAGTTCACTTCTCTGATAGTACTTGTCAGTGCTGCTAGGTAAATACCCTGCATTGCAGTTCACTTCTCTGATAGTACTTGTCAGTGCTGCTAGGTAAATACCCTGCATTGCAGTTCACTTCTCTGATAGTACTTGTCAGTGCTGCTAGGTAAATACCCTGCATTGCAGTTCACTTCTCTGATAGTACTTGTCAGTGCTGCTAGGTAAATACCCTGCATTGCAGTTCACTTCTCTGATAGTACTTGTCAGTGCTGCTAGGTAAATACCCTGCATTGCAGTTCACTTCTCTGATAGTACTTGTCAGTGCTGCTAGGTAAATACCCTGCATTGCAGTTCACTTCTCTGATAGTACTTGTCAGTGCTGCTAGGTAAATACCCTGCATTGCAGTTCACTTCTCTGATAGTACTTGTCAGTGCTGCTAGGTAAATACCCTGCATTGCAGTTCACTTCTCTGATAGTACTTGTCAGTGCTGCTAGGTAAATACCCTGCATTGCAGTTCACTTCTCTGATAGTACTTGTCAGTGCTGTTAGGTAAATACCCTGCATTGCAGTTCACTTCTCTGATAGTACTTGTCAGTGCTGTTAGGTAAATACCCTGCATTGCAGTTCACTTCTCTGATAGTACTTGTCAGTGCTGCTAGGTAAATACCCTGCATTGCAGTTCACTTCTCTGATAGTACTTGTCAGTGCTGTTAGGTAAATACCCTGCATTGCAGTTCACTTCTCTGATAGTACTTGTCAGTGCTGTTAGGTAAATACCCTGCATTGCAGTTCACTTCTCTGATAGTACTTGTCAGTGCTGTTAGGTAAATACCCTGCATTGCAGTTCACTTCTCGGTTAGTACTTGTCAGTGCTGTTAGGTAAATACCCTGCATTGCAGTTCACTTCTCTGATAGTACTTGTCAGTGCTGTTAGGTAAATACCCTGCATTGCAGTTCACTTCTCTGATAGTACTTGTCAGTGCTGTTAGGTAAATACCCTGCATTGCAGTTCACTTCTCTGATAGTACTTGTCAGTGCTGCTAGGTGAATACCCTGCATTGCAGTTCACTTCTCTGATAGTACTTGTCAGTGCTGCTAGGTAAATACCCTGCATTGCAGTTCACTTCTCTGATAGTACTTGTCAGTGCTGTTAGGTAAATACCCTGCATTGCAGTTCACTTCTCTGATAGTACTTGTCAGTGCTGTTAGGTAAATACCCTGCATTGCAGTTCACTTCTCTGATAGTACTTGTCAGTGCTGCTAGGTAAATACCCTGCATTGCAGTTCACTTCTCTGATAGTACTTGTCAGTGCTGTTAGGTAAATACCCTGCATTGCAGTTCACTTCTCTGATAGTACTTGTCAGTGCTGTTAGGTAAATACCCTGCATTGCAGTTCACTTCTCTGATAGTACTTGTCAGTGCTGTTAGGTAAATACCCTGCATTGCAGTTCACTTCTCGGTTAGTACTTGTCAGTGCTGTTAGGTAAATACCCTGCATTGCAGTTCACTTCTCTGATAGTACTTGTCAGTGCTGTTAGGTAAATACCCTGCATTGCAGTTCACTTCTCTGATAGTACTTGTCAGTGCTGTTAGGTAAATACCCTGCATTGCAGTTCACTTCTCTGATAGTACTTGTCAGTGCTGTTAGGTAAATACCCTGCATTGCACTTCACTTCTCTGATAGTACTTGTCAGTGCTGCTAGGTAAATACCCTGCATTGCAGTTGCTTGCACCTGTCCCCCTCAGTACTATCAGTACTAGGAGCAGCTCTGTCTTTACTTCCCGTATTCTTGCTTTTTCACCTACGTCTGTTCCCTTACTGCTGCCGTGTGGTTGATCTGTAGCAGCCATTAATGGATAGATACCTTCAGTCTAGGGGTAGTTTACCTGTTAGACAGGTACCCTTCTAACTCTTCCTGTACCTGACCTTCCACCTGGACACATGTTACCAAGCACAGTAATGAACATAAAAAATCAAAAGCTGTCGGACCTCTGCTGGGATTTGATTACACCTGTCTGTGGCTCTGTTTAACTCAGTGTCTGCCCACCTGCATCATTTTGCTCTTCCATTCTATTGTTAGTTTAGCTCTATTATCCCTTTCCTCTGCACCTGCTGTCTCTTTAATGATCCACTCCTGCATCTTGAAAAAAGAGTGCACAGCACAGCATCAATAAGTGAACGGCTGCCTTAATCCTGCCACATTCTGTTTAGAAATACATTAGTCATCAGTGGTGTAAGCTTAAAGCCTAATGAAATTCCTCAGTAGTTCCCCATGGCTTTGAGACAGTGTTTTGCCACTTAACTCTGTGCTATTTTCTGCCTCAGTTGCAAGGAAATTAGCTAACTGCACAGCTTTATAAGTAGAGTGACATGACTTGACATAAAAGGAAGTTATAATCTGTAGAATCTAATGCTTTTAAGACATCCAAGAATAAACCTCTTTATCTAGAACATTAAGGATGTAATTAATAGTGTTAATTAGTAGTATGCGGCCTTGAATCACTTAGGATAAAATACATCCTTGTCATCTTCTCTGCTATTGCATCAAAACACAATAAAACATTTCTGTGTATAGAGTGAGTGCATTCTGTATTCAACAGATGATGTGGCTCTCAGTATGAAGAGCGATATATAACCAAGGTCCTGTTCTATCTGCTGAAACTTCAATGTGCTGAATATAGATGGCATTGTCTAAGCATGCAACCCTGCTTTCCTGGTTTTAAAACAGTGATGATGATGATTATTAAGATGATGATGAAGGTGATCTTACTGGACTATTTTTTTTGTTTGTTTTTGTTTTGCATGTGCCTCCTGGGCCAAGTCTCGAACTCTGCTTCCTATCCTCAGCATCACCATAATGCACTGCAAACTTTAATGGTTCCTTTCCTGGAAGGTCTCAAAGTCAATCTTTCACTCAACAAGTCCTCCATTTTCTTAAAAGATAAACCTTCTAAGCCCATTCTTGTAAGGACTGGTGAATAAATTTCCCCTAGGATGATTGCTAGATGAATTAGCATACCTTCCTTCTGGTGACACAGCGTGTATGACCACTATGCTGATAACTATTCCAATGAGACAGTATGATTCAAGGACTCTGTGCATCTCACCCATCTGCTGACAGATTTTGCCAGGTTACTGTAGATATTACCAGTCTCATGAGAGTGTATGCAAGGACACTGAATATCAGCTGGCTAGTGACACAAGATGCAAGGACACTATGTACCTCACCCATCTAGTAACATCACATGCAAGCGCTATACATCATCTATCTTTTCACACTAAGGACACTGTGCACTACATCCATGTGGAAACACAGTGTACAAATAACTCTAGAGGTGGCAGAACATAAAGTGACATCATGCATCACCCATATGGTGACATAGAGCACAAATCTGCTCTGCACAGAGCTTGTGTGTTTATACAGCTTACAAGGGCATGTTGCCTATCTGGTGACACAAAGTGCAAGAATATTTTGTACGTTAACCAACCACTGACACATTGTCAAGAACACCTACATCTGCACATACATCAACTTGGAAACATTGAACATTTGATTATAAAAAACTTATTCCTGGAGGAAAGGTTAATCATAGTTCTGATTTGGCATGGTTCATCATAAATGCCAGTTAAGGATTGGTAAGCTGACTATAAAAAACTATAGGTATTTCTACAAACTTGTAAGCATTTATCCCACACAACATGGCTTCAAGGTCAAGGCCTGTGCATGACATTTTTTGCCATGCTTTGTTATTGTCATAGTCAGTGAACGTGCAGGTAATTATTGTCAGCACACATCTCTGTCAAGATAATTCATTTAAAAATCTTTAGGGGCTCACTCAACAATAAAGGTGGTAGATTTGGACAGGTCTCAGTTATAGAAATGGCTTCCTCATATCACCTGAACCTCAGACTGAACCTATGTGAGCTGAAATGCATAACTGATCTCCAGGATTGAATATATGGAATACTGATCCAGATTCAAACATTTCATTATCAAATGCTTTCCTGAGGCCCAAGAGTGAGACAATTTGATCTTTTTTTTTTTTTTTTTTTTTTTTTTGGATTTCCTGGCTCCTAGTCTTTTGGTGATGTTCAAAGTCCCTTACTTGGAACAGGTACAAAATGGGAGGGTATGTTGTACTGTGAGCTACTTGACATTTCCAGACAAGGGAAGACATTTAAATAGCATGGGTGGCTGTGCCCTTTAAACATATTGGCATCATCATTTGCTTTGCAACATATTAGTTTTTGCATTTAGTGCATAAGAGGCAAGTTTACTGTGCTTTGATAAAGTTGTTTAAAACAAAACAACTTACAACAAGAGTACTGTATCCTACAAAAGAATGATGGTCAGAGTGACCTGAAGCAGACATGCCAGGTGCTTCAAATTTTCTGGCCTATGTAACTGAAGTTACCCAGTTTAAAGTTCATTGAGATGACCTGGGATATTTGGTTTTTTTTTTCCTAGTCCTTTCTGGAACCTAGGAATCCTCAAATTGCTTATATAGTGATCCACATACCTTGGTCAGCAAGCCTGCTGATTCAGCATTCATTTTGCTAAACATTGGTACATTGGTGCAAATGTTATGAGGACATGTCTTTTTTCCTGGAGTGGTGGACTCCCTCCTCTTCCACTCTCCTGCACTGGTGTTTGTGTGGTTATCTCATTGTCATGAATGTGGGTAACGGAGTATGTGGGTAATGGAGTATGTGGGTAATGGAGTATGTGGGTAACGGAGTATGTGGGTAATGGAGTATGTGGGTAATGGAGTGGACACCAACCTCTTGGGCCATAATGACACAGCAGTTTATTTACAAGTGGCCATGACTCTTGCAAATCTGTTTGAGCTCCAATCAATCTAAAACCCTGCACTACAAATTTAAGCAATGCTTTTAAAGGGGAGCTTTTACTCTTATATATATATATATATATATATATATATATATATATATATATATATATATATATATATATATGATACTTAGAGGTCTCACAGGAAGAACGGTAACTAATTCAGAATGTTATTGCTGCATGTACTAAAATTTAAACACCAAATCAATGATTTGCTTGGTCAACACATTCAATTCTGTAAAAGGAAATATCATCCTCGTGTTGGTGGCTATTACTGATTTTTTTTGCTCACAGCTATTTCAAAATGCCTAGTTTTAATCTACAGGAAGCCCTGTACAGGAAACATTTATGATCCTCTGTAATAAGTGTTCGGTATGCTGGCATGCAGATGAAATAACAACGATTAATGATATTAATTTCCACTCCAACTTTGCATGCACAACTAAAGCAGTAGTTTATGTTGTCTGGTGTTTGTGTAAGCTTTATTGTATCAGTGAATCTACAAGGATGTTCAAATTATGCACTGAGAAACATATAAGGCATATAATTAACGGCAGAACTGAAAATCCTGTAGCAGAGTATTTTTACATAAACACAGCAGTAGCATTACCACATTAAAATGCTGTCATTTGAAATAGCTCATTGGGACAACAGAAGTGGGGAAATCTTTAGATTCTATTTTAAAATCTAATGAAAAAAGGAGGGTTGCCTAATGGTTAAGGTGTTAGCCTTAAAAACACAAGGTGCAGGGTTTGAGCCTCAGCCTAAAAATGCCTTAATTGTGGCTTTATATTTTAAAATGCAATATCATAAAGCCTCATTGTCTAAATCAGCAGTTTGCATGGAAATTATTTTTATAATTTCTTTTTTTACCTTTTGGAAGTTTATTTTTAAGGTTTTGTTGACTGCAGGCTTTTTCATTAATAGGTTGATTATTTCATAGTTTAATCAGTTTAACTGGTCATACATTCTTATATAACCATAATGCTCTTAACCTCTGTGTAATTTGCTCACTTTTTTCCATTGCTGATATGATAGCTTGACCCCATGTAAAAATGGAAAAAGATGGGGGGGGGGGGTTAATGATGGAGTTTATTATTTTATTTATTATTTATTTATTTTACATTTGTTAACCAGGCTAGTCTAGCTGGATATATGTCCATTTTCAGTAGTGGCCCGGGGAGAAAAGCTCCAAGCATGAACAGTGATAAAGTTAACTATATATAGAAACATAAAGGATTACATTACAATCTAATATTAGTCTAAAAGGAGTAATAATAACACAAATTTTAACTACAACAGTTAATGTATAGAAACATACAGGAATACAGTACAGAGTAGTATTAGTCTAAAAGGAGTAATGAAAATACATTCGCAATTATAACAGATTTAGAAGAAATTCTACTAACTAATTATATAAAGCACAGCAGAATGTATGAACAAGTCTCAGGTAGGGAAGGGAAACACAAGTGTTATCCTCATACTTCAAAGAAACAGTAGTAACTTGTTCTGGAGACTTAGTTTAGAGGAGTAGGGAAAGGGATAAGTGAAAGAGTAAAGAAAAACATCAGTCTGGGTTAGTGCATGGACAAAGCCGATGAGTTTTTAGATGTTCTTTAAGATGTTTTTTTAAAAATAGAAGTAGAAGCAAGGGTGGATAATTCTGAGGGCAGCTGGTTCCAGACTTTTCCTGCAGTGTTTGAGAAGAGTGAATCCCCAGCTTTGTTATTAGCTTTATTTGAGGAAACTAGGACCTTATTAGCAGAGCGCAGTGTGGATAGATTTGTATAGGGTGAACATTGATTGGTGAGGATAGGGGTGTTGTTAGGGTGGTATAGGATCTTTTGAGTAATAAGTAATTGTTGACAGAGTATATGGTTTTGCAATTCTAGCCATCCTAGTTGTTTGAAGTTAAGGCAGCGGTGAGTTTTAAAGGGGGAGCTTGTGATGAATCTAGCTATGCTATTATAACAGGTGCAGAGTTTAGAGAGGTTATTACTGGAAAGGTTAGTATATATGACACAGGCATAGAAAAGGGTAGAAATGACGTGGGTTTGGGCAATAGTTTTTCTTGCAGAAGTTTTTTGTTAACAGTCTTTATAGTGGAGTTGATGTGTTCATCATAGCTGAGACGATTATCAATTGTTACACCTAAAAGGCGGGTTGTAGTATCTGGGGTAATGTTGGTGCCATTGTTAGAGGTTATAGAGAAGAAAGGAGTAGGTGATTTGTGAGTAGGGGTGAAAAGCAGTAATTTAGTTTTTTTTGGGATTTAGGAGGAGGCAGTGTTGCATGAACCAGTTTTCAACTTTATGAAAAACAGTTTGGGTAAGGGAGTGAAGAGTGGCTATATTCTTAGCTGTACAGATTAAGGTGGAGTCGGCATATTGAATGCAGGTGGCTTGAGGTATGTTCATGTGTAGATTGTTAATAAATAAAGAAAAGAGTAGGGCACCTAGGATAGAGCCCTGGGGTACTCCTATATTAACTGGTAGTGGTGAAGACAAATTGTTCTGCCAAAGTACTGCTTGCTGTCTGTTTTCCAGATATGACCTAAACCATTGTATAGCTTGAGGGTTGAGAGAGTAGGCATTTAGTTTGTCTAGTAGTAAGTTATGGTTAACCATATCGAAGGCTTTTGACAGGTCAATAAATAGTGTAGAGGAAACAGAGTTATTGTTACGATTTTTATTTATAGAGTCGGTAAAGGATAAGAGGGCAGTCAATGTGCTATGGAATGGTCTAAAGCCGTGTTGGCAGTTTGCAAGTAGGTTATTTTGTAGTAAGTGGTTAAGTAATTGTTTGTGAATGCACTTTTCCATGATCTTAGCTAAAGGGGAGAGTAAAGCGATAGGGTGATAGTTTGAAAGCTCAGTGGAAGGACCACCTTTGTGTAGCGGGATAATATGGGATATCTTCCATAGAGCAGGGATTTTGCCTTCTGAGATAGTTCTGTTAATAATGGAGATGGGATAGGCTATGACTTTTGCGGCTATTTGTAGGAATTCAGATGGGAGACAGTCTGCAGAAGGGGTGCAAGGTTTCAGTTTTTGAAGTAGCTTACAGATGAGGGATGTAGGTACAGGTTTTACCTGAAAGGTAGGCAATGAATTATTACAGGTATTAGTTTGGGAAGTAGTGAAAGGTGGTAAAGAATTAGCTAGGGTTAGAATGGCTTCAGTAAAATAGTTATTAAAGGAATCAGGGATCTGGGTGGAGTTATTATGGTTGTAACCAGTTGGGTCTGGAGTAGTGGTGTGGCCTGGCTGAAGAAGTGTTTATTCCAGACCAAAGCTTTTGAGGAGTTTGTTGGCTGGTTTGTTGTAGTTGAAGGTAGAAATCTTTTTTATCCCTAAGAATATCCTTCTTGGTGGCATTTCTTAGTTGTTTATAGTGAAGGTGGTTTGTTGGGCATTTGGTAGCTCTCCATTTGGCCCAGATTTTATTTCTAAGGAGTATCTTCTGTCTAGTTTGTTTTGTGAGCCATGGGGCAGATTTTGTTCTTATTCTAGTCATGCGATAAGGTACATGGCCGTCAAGGATTTGAAGAAAGTCAGTATTAAAGTAGGTAACAGCCTCATCAAGCTCTAGATGGGTTAGTGGTGACCAGTCACATGCTTGCAATTCGGTTAGGAAGCTGTCTGGGTTGAAGAATTTCTTTGAGCGGGAGGTTTTTAGGTTATGAGTAGTTGGAATATGGACTTTTTGTCTAATAATGTAGGTAAGCATGTGGTCGCTAATGTCATCTGGAAGGGTTCCTGGAGTATAAGTTTCAGGGTGGCTATTAATAAGGATCCAATCCAGAGTCGTTTCTTTTTTGGTAGGTTTGTGGATTCTTGTAGGAGTTGTTATGCTTCCTTCCCAGTCATTTGTAATTTATTAATTATTTATTGTTAACAGTTACTCATTTTGCATGCAGCTAAGAATGATATGAAGTCAAATGCTTTTAAACATAAATAAATTGCACAGGTAAGCAAATCTGCATGTGTGGTTTTCAAGGATTCTGCATAGGATGACTACCTCAAGCAAATGGAATAAAAACACTGGCACGATAATCATTTATGTCAAATGAATTCTTGAAATTCAAAAAAGTTGAGTACATTGGCAACTCTTACCAACAGAAAAACAAAGAACGTTGCATGGTATCTTCTAGAATGCGTCTTTTAGTTACTGGGAAAAGAGTTTTGGTCCATTTATATACATCTAACATAAATGTGGGTGTAAAGAAATTTGGTTTTAAGGAAGGCTACTAGTCCAGTAGGGCCCATCAACAAATGACAGGTAGATAGGTAAATAAGTAAATAAAGTGATTCATTTTGATATTAGCCAATGAGAGGATGCTAAAGTATAAACCTTAACTATGGTACAAGAGGTTAACACAGATCGACAGTGATACATGGGTGGTCACCAAAATATTTTGCTGTAATTCTGATTAAGAGTTTATGAATGGAATAGGAAATTGGGTAAGGAAACAGGAGGGGTATAGTCATGTTTTTAAAAAAGAATATCAAAAGAGAGAGAGAGAGAGAGAGAGAGAGAGACATATTTGACAACGAAAATATTATGAAACTAAGGCATGCCTGTTAAAGTAGGTTGTGAACACGAAATATTCACCATTGTGATATACAGTCTACCAGACAGTAATTATCATGGGTTTCTCAAGTTAATTGTTTTTTTATAGCCTATTCAAAGTCGATTTCTGCACTTTTCATGCGTCAATAATTTGCAGTTAATTTTATTTCTGGCTATACCCTGATGTAAAAGCTGCAAGCAGTTTGAAAACAAACTAAAATGATGACATTTTGTTTTTGATGTTTTAGTTCACTGCTAACTCAGTTCTTCCTTATAACCATACCCAAAAAATGAAAACATAAATATGGGTAATTATTTACATGCAGCAACAAAACATTCTGATAAGCAAAGGGAAAAGATATCTACTTTCATTAAGGTTTTACAAGTCATTATTTTTTTATTTTATTTATTTTATTTTACATTTGTTGACCGGGAAAGTCCGAATGGGTATATGTCCATTTTCAGTGGAGGCCCGGGGAGAAAAGCTCCATATATTCAGACATATGAGATTTACATAATATAAGAGTACAATCTAGCATATCAGATGAAAAAAGAAACAGTATAATTATAGTAAAGACACAATTCAACAGGAGAAATTATCTATATGTCAGAGTATAATATCACAAGGAAGGCTCCATATATTCAGACAAGCAAAATTACACATAATATAAGAGTATAATTTAGCATTTCAGAGGGAAAAAAACAGCGTATTTATAGCAAAGACACAGTCTGACAGGTGATGACATATGTCAGAGTATAATAACAATGTAAGGTGCAAGACATTTGCCTAGTAGTATTAATTTCTCACATAGAGAAAAGAGTAAACATCGTACTGCAATCATCTGCTAGTTAAAGGATATGAAATAGTAATGAAATACTGATAACCTGTTGACAGCTAATATAGAGCTGGCAGCTAATCTAATTAGTGGTACAGGAGAAAGGGGGGTTATTTGGGGTATGGACAAGGACATAGCCATTGAAATTTTAGGTGTACTTTAAGAGCATTTTTGAAGAGACTGCTGGAAGGGAGGGTAGTTATGGCAGTGGGAAGTGAGTTCCAAATTTTGGATATGGAGTAGGAGAATAGCGCTTTCCCTGCAGAGTTGTTGGGTTTGGTGACTTGGAGTAGATGTTTGTTGCAGGAGCGAAGGGGTCTGGAGGACTGGTAGGGTTGGAGAAGTGTATGAAGTGAGGGAATTTTAAGAGGGTGGTTTACAAGTTTATGAGCAAAGTTAAGTTGGGTTAGGTGTAGGAGTTGAGGGAGCTCAAATACGAATTCCAAGTAGTCAACAGCAGTTAGATAAAAACAAACCAAATATGGAAGGAGAAGATGCAAGTGCTCTTTTTGTACTTATGTTAATGTAGCTGGTTCGTTTACACATCCCAGTAGTGGTAAGAAGGTCTTTCACCTACCCACAGCTGACTGTAATTCTAAGAAATTAGTATACCTGGCATTATACAATGGGTGCTGCTCATTTTATGTAGGCAAGACAAATAGACGGCTACGTGAATGTATTCGTGATCATTTTTATTGTGCATGAAGGAGCATGAATTATAGATTGTTAATGAAACATATGATAAATAGTGGGGTGGAACATACTTTTAGGTTTCACGTTTTAGAGATAATAAAAGTATCAATAAGGGGGATATCACGAATAGGACTTATCAGGCAGAACATAAATGGATTTTTACACTAAGAGCACACTGTGCCCCAGGACTGAATGACAGTGTATCGATACAACCTACTCTTAGAGCTAGGCCCCTTAGAAAGATATGAAATCCCTCCATTTATATTTCTATTTTTACTAGTTTTACTATTAATTATATTTACCAACATTAGGAAACAACATGATTGAATGCACTCTAGTTTATCTGTATGTATTACTGTATTCATGTAATTTCTATGCATGATACTTTATACGTAGATATCAATTGTTTTATTTTGTTTTTTATTTTTGACATTTCTCCTTTAAAGTTGTATCATACTGTTGCCATGGCACCTAATTTACTTGAATGCACTTTAGATTGATTGGTTGTTGTTTATTTTTAACTGGTGTATCTTGAGTTGTATAATGTTAAGTTGTCTATCTCGCCTTCATTCTTGCTGGATGGGGTTCGGAGCCGATCCTCGGCTCTGACTCGGCCTTCTACTAAAGCTCGAGAGCTATTTACTGGCTCGAGGCCACCCCATATCCCACAATGCTAGGCGTCAGATACCCAGATCTCGTTTACCGCTTCAGCTACGAGGTTGTGATTTTACCGGCTCCAGGTCGTATAAATCTTTTCTTCTATTATTGCTTTTAATATTTTCTTATATTGTCTTATATTTAGATAATTAGATTGTGTACCTCTTGGTATCCCACTTAGAAACTCGTTTTTTTGTTGTTAGAGAGTTTCTCTCCCCCCCTCATCCTTTTAGGGTAGTGTTAGGCCTGGTTAACTATAATTAGATTTGTAGTTTTTTTTCTTGTATATTTATGTATATATTTGTTAGTAATAAGGTAGTTGTGTGGCTATAGTTTTATAGTTATTAATACTGTTAGTTTACCTAGTGCGCGTGTGTGCCTTGATTAAGCACTAGTTACCTTTTACATTTGGTATCCCTTTTTTAATATGTCTAAAGATGCCAAAGTTTCAGGTTTCAAGAAGTGTAACTCGTGCTGTCAGAAGATGTCTCTGACAGACGGTCACACTTCTTGTGTTTATTGCTTGGGTCCCCTACACCTGCAGGACTCTTGCTCGGTCTGCCACACCTTCAGCCTGAGAGTCCTGCTGGAGCGTAGGAACAAGCTCATATTGAGAGGCTTACTTAAGCCAGAAGGATCCCCAGCTAAGCCTCCGTCGGGAAAATCCTTAAAGCCTGCCAAACCATCGGCTCCCTGTTCGGAGCCATCGCCGAGCGGAGCTCCTGCCTCCTTGTCGATTCCGTCTGGAACCGACATCTCGAGACCTCAGTCGGCTCCGACCTTAGTGTCGAAACCTTCTCTGAGCCAAAAACGTTCAAGGTCCCCCTCTTTAGAATCTGTTCGTTTGGCTCCGAGGTCTCCATTGCTTCAACTGGAGCGAAGCCATAGGTCCCACTCCTCTCGGTCCTCCAGGCTATCTGATCATGACTTGGAGAGTGTGGTCAGTAGGCTCCTAAAATCGCAGGCCCTGGCCGAAATGTTGACCAGCCCTTCTCAACAGACTGTGGCTATCCCTGTGTCTTCAGCAATTCCTCCTCCAACTCTACCACTGTGTTCGGAGCCGGAGCTCATCTGGG
Source organism: Protopterus annectens (assembly GCF_019279795.1). NCBI lineage: Eukaryota > Metazoa > Chordata > Ceratodontiformes > Protopteridae > Protopterus > Protopterus annectens. The sequence continues at coordinate 35,099,431 of NC_056741.1, forward strand.
CTCGAATAGTAGGAACGTCAGAGCTGATACCACACCTTTTGGCTCCCTCGTCAGCTCCGATCTCTTCATTGGTTCTGTCCTTGGCGGGATCCAGGCGCCAAGACTCCCTCGCCGGCTCCGAGGGGGCGAGTGGCATGGGACCCTTGTCTGACCCCGTTCTCCCTCTCAGGGCCTTGGCGCAGGTGAGCTCAGCCCCGACATTGGCCTCGGAGCCATCCCTCTTGTTGCCGGGAGGGGTTCACATCTCTTTGGAGCAGGGACCCTCTTCTCTGCCTGATAGGTCATGAGTAGTGTGCTGACACCTGTGTCGGCTCCACGATCAGCCCCTTCAGATCCTCCCCCCATGGTGCCTGCATCGGTCTCTGTCCACCCTCCTGACCCCAAGCATGGAGAACAGACACTCCAGGTCACCCCATTGGGCGTATCTTCCTCTTCCGAGGCCTCCCCTGATCAGTCAGAGGAGCCCCCTCGGAAGAGAAAATGTAAGAGGAAACATGTTGACTCCCCCGAGTCTGTCACGTCTGATACCAACTTGGAGGATTTGGAAGGGTCCCCAAGGTCCCCCTCTGAGGATGTCTCTTTTTCAGACATCCTTGAGATCCTTAGGCAGAGGGGGAACTGGACTGCCCTTAACCCTTCCGAAGATGAGTCAGTGTACCTGGACACATTTAGTTCTCACCCTTCCACCTCCTGGGTGTCTTCACCTTTCAACCCACTCATGGAAGTGGTGGCTCGGAAGGCGTGGACAGCCCCGGATACAGTGGAACCAACTCCCCGCAGGCCCTCTAAGTTCATTACAGCCCCATCAGACAAGCAATTCCTGACAAAAGGTGTCCCTGTTGATGCCATGGTGGTAGCAGCAGCCACTAAGAAGGAGTTGGCTGACCCTTCAGTGCCTGTCCATCCACATAATAAAGAATCTAGGACAATGGACAGGTACAGGAAGCGGATGTGTTCTTCAGCAACCTTTTCCATGCAGTCGCTGAATTATCTGTGCCATTTCACCTGCCTTCAAAGGGATCTTCTCAAGGAACTGGGTGATACCCTTCAGGATCCATTAGCTGCGGGGTCTCAGGATAAGATTAACTCCCAGCTGGCGACCCTTAACTCTATAGTCAACTCCTCCATGCGGCTCATTTCTTATGCAGCTGATGGGGTGAATAGGGCCGCAGGTACAGGCGTAGCTTTGAGAAGACATGCCTGGATGCGGTTATGTAACTTTGCTGACCCCTTTAAGGCATCCTTCACCAATACCCCCTTCGACAGTTCGGCTTTGTTTGGACCACAGGTGAAGGATACCCTTACCAGGTGTGAGCAGGAAGGCAAGACTCTCTCTGCCGTGGGAGTCCATTTTTCTACTCCCTCTAGACCATACCCTAAAGGTCAGAAGAGTGGAAAAATGTGGTTTTGGAAACCCCAGGGAGTAGTGCCTGACACACATGGTGAGTTTCCCTCCAGGGGCAGAGGAGGAAACAATAATAGATGCTGCCCGAGGGGCAGAGGGGGTCCGCAAAATCAGGGTAGCAGAGAATCTTTATCTGACAAACCCATTCAGCACCCCTGAGGGGCTACCCAACTGTCCACCTTCAGAGGCAGTAGGGGGAAGACTGTCACTGTACCCAGAAGCATAGCAACTAGTCACACAAGACAAACGGGTATGGTCTATCATATCCGAGGGTTACAAAATCCCCTTTGTCCACACCCCTGTACAAACAAACAAGTCCCTTCCAGATATTCCACCCGGTCTAAGGGAACAAGCAGTACTAGAAATTTCAAAACTGCTAGAAAAAAGGGCCATCCAGCCAGTCCCAGAAGACCAGCAAGGATCCAGGATTTACTCCAAGTTCTTTTTGGTACCAAAAAAGACAGGGGACTAGAGATCCATTTTGGATCTCAGCAGTTTAAACAAATCTGTTCAAAGAACGAAGTTCCAGATGGTCACGCTTCAGTCCATTCTACCCTTTTTGGGTCAGGACAATTGGATGTGCTCCATAGACCTTCAGGATGCGTACTACCATATCAAAATGGACAGACGCTCCAGAAGGTTTCTCCGCTTCCAGCTGGGAGCCAGTCACTATCAATTCAGAGCTCTGCCCTTTGGTCTCACCACAGCCCCCAAGGTGTTCACCAAATGCATGGCAGTGGTTACAGCTCACCTGAAATGGCGAGGATTCCAGGTGTTTCCATATCTAGACGACTGGCTCCTAACTGCTTCCACCAGGCATCAGCTACTGCGAGCCAGGGATTATACCATCCAAACTTGCTCCGAGCTAGGTATCTCTATAAACTTTGAAAAGTCTGCATTGTCGCCTTGTCAATCTATAACCTTTATAGGTGCAAGATTAAATACAAAAGAGCTGTCTGCAAAACTTCCCTTAGAAAGAGCATCAGACATTCGCCGACATGTCCAGACCTTACTACAGTGCGAGAGAATTCAGGCCAGATTTGTACTGAAAACCTTAGGTCTCATGGCAGCAGCAATCACATTACTTCCCCTGGCTCATTTTCACATGTGGATTCTTCAGTGGATGCTTTTTACCCAATGGTCGTTTCAGCAGCTTCTAATGTCTCACAATATAATAATCACCCAATCATGCAAAGACCACCTTTCTTGGTGGATGGTCTCCTCTCAAGTACTTCAAGGCAGACCATTTGTTCTTCCTCCTCCTGTTGCCCTGGTGACAATGGATGCCTCCTTGATCGAGTGGGGGGGGCAGTTTCAGGGCAGGACTGTCCAGGGCACTTGGCAACCTCTAGAGTACCACCTGCATATAAACGTCTTGGAGATGAGTGCGGTACTTTTAGCGTTGCAAGCTCTTCAGGACTCTCTACCCACCGGGACTATTGCAATTCAGACGGACAATATGTCTGTAGTGTGGTACATTAACAAGCAGGGTGGAACCAGGTCCTATCCCTTATGTCGAGAAGCACTCAGACTCTGGCAGTGGGCGATCTCCTCTCAACGGTTTCTAATAGCAATGCACATCCCCGGGAAGTCCAATGTCATAGCGGGCAGGCTGAACAGAGCTATTCTCATGCCTCATGAGTGGTCTCTCAATCAGTTATTAGCGAACAAAATTTTCTGCAGATGGGGTCAACCTTGCTGCGACCTTTTCGCAACCCCTCTAAACAGCAAGTGCGACGACTTCTTCACTCTCTTCCCCCTCCCCGGCCCCTCCCCCAGAGATGCTCTAGTTCACGATTGGCCCTGGGGTCTTCTGTATGCATTCCCACCTTTTCCCTTAATTCCCAAACTGATTCAGAAAGCGACTGCATTGGGATCCAGGATGATCCTCATTGCCCCTTACTGGCCTCGACAAATTTGGTTCCCATTCCTGCGTCATCACCTGCTGGAGCAGGCATGGAATCTGGACCCAGTGCCAGACCTCTTGGTCCATCAGTCGGGCGGGCTGCACCAATCCCTTCAGTCTCTCAACCTCACAGCTTGGTTGCTTCACTTCCAACCTTAGCCAGGCTTCTGCTAATTTCTCAGCCGGTGCGTGAAATCATCCTTTCTTCGCACAAATCTGCTACCAGGAAGACTTATCCTAGTAAGTTGAAACATTTCTCTTTCTGGGCGGAGGCTAGAAATATAGACCCTTTTACAGCCCATGTCCATCACGTTCTACATTTTTTGGCAGAACTTTTCCGAGCAGGTTCCTCATCTGCCACCATTAGAGTCCAATTGGCTGCTATCGCTAATTTCCACGCCGGCCTGTCAGAAACCAGCATCATGTCCCACAAACTTTGTAAAGCCTTTCTTAAAGGGACTATTTTACTTAGACCCACTATTAAAGATCCCCCGCCTCTGTGGGATTTAAACCTGATATTAACTTCCTTGATTCTCCCTCCTTTTGAACCTGTGGCCTCCTGTTCCTTAATATTACTCTCATGGAAGACTCTCTTCTTAGTAACCATCACCTCAGCTAGAAGAGTGTCAGAACTTCAAGCCCTCTGTATTCGTCCTCCTTATCTTGTATTTCACAAGGATAGAGTTTCACTCAGGACTAATCCTTCCTTTTTACCCAAAATACCTTCCGAGACAAACCTGAATCAGGCTATTGAGACAAACCTGAATCAGGCTATTGATCTTCCTGTCTTTTTTTCCTAACTTTTCGAACAGAACTGAACAAAAGTTGCACCAATTGAACGTTCACAGGCAATTACGTTTTTATTTGGATAGGACTAAACAAACAAGGAAATAGGACCAACTCTTCCTGTCCTATGCTGAGGGCAAGCAGGGCCTGCCAGTTTCTAAAGTAACCTTATCCAGGTGGTCGGCCTCTATTATTACTTTGATTTATCAACTGAGACATAAAGAACTCCCTACAAAACCAAAAGCTCATTCCACCAGAGCATTAGCTACGTCGGTAGCTTTTCAAGCAAGACTACCAATGTAATCTATTTGTGCTGCAGCCACATGGGCCACTCCTCATACTTTCATTTCAAATTACAAGTTAGATATGGCCTCCAGGAGTCGAGCTGATTTTGGTTCCACTATGCTCAAGAGTCTGTTTCGATGAGCCACCCAGGGCTAAGGTGCTAGGGATGCTGTCCCATCCAGCAAGAATGAAGGCGAGATAGACAACTTAACATTAAGAAGTTATGTACCTACCATAACGTTCCATGTTAGTTGTCTTCTTCTCGCCTTCTTTCTTGCATCAAACCCTTCATCCCCCTA
>NC_056741.1:35106611-35131611 GCF_019279795.1 Protopterus annectens
TATCCTTCAGGATTCATTATGACCAAGCTACGTTTAACATCTGCACCAAATCTAAGATTCATAGTTGTTCATTGTTCCACGCTGTTTACGTGGAAAATAGCAAGATAGGAAAAGTAATTCCTACGATTTAGGCTTGTGAAGAATTACTGAAAAGTTTGAACTATGGAAATCACTAAACTTACTTATCAACTTGGATATTAAACTCACCAAGACTAAGACCATGCATTTTGCAAAGAGTTACGTAACATTTATTTTATTATTTTCCCTTTAATGACCAGGTTAGTTCCACAAGGCTAGCAGCCTCATTTCTAGGAAAACCTGTGTGATATTTATACTAGTAGGGGAAATTTAGCCTGGGCATCAGGGAACTTGCCCTACACTTTTTGAATGTTGTGGGATCTTTAAAATTTGCCTGATCTGATATCAACTCAAACAGATGTGACATTAGTTTAACATGTCATAGGTGTCAGCAATCAATCTACCTTGTGTGTGAATAGAACCCAGAGAGTTTTGCACAAAAGGCAAGTGTGCTACCTTTTTCACCACTGACACTGGTTAATAAAGATACCAACATTGTTTGATAAGATTGGAGACTGTGAAACTGAGAGACTAGATAACTTTAAGGATGTGAGAATATTGGTGAATGGGAAATTAACGTTTTATGCTGAAACTAGTGATGTCTGCAAACAGATCTTTAAAATACTCAAATTCTTACTATCTTTTTCCTACATTAGAAGTCCTATTGTGGTTTAAAATGTTTGTGGTAGTCTGTAGAGATCAAGTGTAGAATATGGTAATGTAATGTGGTCACCTTACAAATTTAAATATTTCTCATAAAAGAGCTGAAAAACATGATAGGTATAGTGTGCGCGCACACACACACACACACACACACACACACACACACACACACACACACACGCAGAGTTAAATCACAGTTAATAAGTTGGTCTTTTATTCAATAAACTGGGTTGGAAGGGATTTTAGAAGTGTTGATAAAGCAACTGTTTATATGTATAGGTGTAAACCATGGGTATGAAAAGGAACCTTAAGACTGCTACACTAAAATTACAACACAGTTTTCATCATATTTGAGATCACAGCTAATGAGTTTCTGAAAAGGTTGTAGAATTATGAAAGTTATCTAAGAATATAAGTAAAACTGTGCATGGGAGATTTTGTGCACAATCTGTATACATATTATAGAAAGCCATTTCTACAAAACTTGATTAGATTGATAGGCTTTTGGACTCATGTCCTTACTTGAAACTTGATTTGATTTATAGGATATCAGTGAATAATCAATTATTTTATTTTGCACCAGTAGAATTGATTAGCTATATCTTTAAAGCTTACAAAATCCACTTCTTAACAAAAGAAAAAGTTCAGACATTTATCATTCAGAAAACTAGGGTCTATATTAGAACACTGAACTTTCAGACTAACACAAACATTTTAAACCACAATAGAACTTCTAATGTAGGAAAAAGATAGTAAGAATCTGAGTATTTTAAAGATCTGTTTGCAGACATCACTAGTTTCAGCATAAAACGTTAATTTCCCATTCACCAATATTCTCACATCCTTAAGGTTATCTAGTCTCTCAGTTTCACAGTCTCCAATCTTATCAAACAATGTTGGTATCTTTATTAACCAGTGTCAGTGGTGAAAAAGGTAGCACACTTGCCTTTTGTGCAAAACTCTCTGGGTTCTATTCACACACCAGGTAGATTGATTGCTGACATCTAAGTGCTGCATAAGGGGGGGAGGTGATGCTGTCATGAGTGTGTCACCCTTCGGATGACATGTTAAACTAATGTTACATCTGTTTGAGTTGATATCAGATCAGGCAAATTTTAAAGATCCCAAAACATTCAAAAAGTGTAGGGGAAGTTCCCTGATGCTCCGGCTAAATTTCCTATGGAAATAATTTGCTGTTTCAAAACACATACACAAAACACACCAAACAAACAGCAATCCACACACATACACTTAAACTCTTACACCTAACCCTACAATAAACTATACATACACCACTAACTATCCACTTACCTTAACCCAAACCCTAACCCTAAGGTCCATCACTATCACACAGTCATCTCACCTGTTCCCTAACCCTAACTCACCTACCCCGCCCTAACCTTCATGTCCACACAATCGCACACTTACCTGAACCCGACCCATAACTTTCCACCACATTGCTGAAAATACCGAAGCAACAGAAACGGACAACCAAATTCATTCCCTTGGAAAAAATGTGTTTTTCTGTTTCTTTGAAAATGGGTCGATATTAGAACACTCGAAATTTTTAAAGTTCGGTGTTCTAATATAGACCCTAAAACTATAGGTATAGTTTTTCATGATTGGCAAATGCCAATTGCATTCTCAGGGCTGACTGCAGTGCACACTTTTTGATATTTTGTGCATTTTCTAATGCTCTGATTCTTTCTACTACTATTACATTTTTTGATTCATGTTTGTTTTCCTCCCCAATGATTGTTTGTCTTCCTTTATCCTTCTTTATGGTGTAATTGTATACTCTAAATTTTGTGACATATGTCTTGAGTTGTAGTTAATCTGATTACTGCTTTAGAGTCTGTTTTAATGGTGATGTATGTTTCTGATGTTACAATCTATAATATCCCCAAGTGACAGTCTCCTTTAAAAAGAGAAATCTCAGTATGCACTGGGACCAGCTAGAAATCAAAATATAAAGAGGTGAGCAGTCAGAGAGATAATTACAGTTTTGAACAAATTATTCTTAAAGGATAATGTGTATATATTTAAAGGTGGATATTTATGGTACTGAATGCTGTGTTTACAGTGACAAAAATATTTCTGTGTAGCTTTATATGTTTCTTATTTTCATATTTATAAAAAAATCCCCAAAGTTTTAAGTTAGTTTATTCAAGATTTTTCAACATGTTACTATTTGCACAGGAGCCTATTAAAACAGTTTTGTGGTGACAGGTGTTGTTTGCTTCATGTACATCTGCTCTGCAGTCATTTCTTTTTTCAGTATTGCATATGCATATGTTTAATAGGTTACCTGAAACTTTCAAATGAGAACAATCTGTCATTCGCTTTTATTTACCTCGCCTTTTAACTTGGTGGGTGGATGATCTAAAACTAAACCTTTTCATCCATAACCAGAAATACTGGCTGATAGACAAATGCAAATGTGGACCCATCTGGTGTAGTTATTTATACAAGTATAACACAGGAATAAGCAGAGACAAGAGCCACAACTAACATACAAAAGCAGTTCAAACAACCAAATCATGTCTCAACTGTACAGATTTTCACAGAATGTCTAGATTTTTGGCTCATACTTTCGGTCTCATCCTCATAAAATTTGCGGTTTTCTGGCAAATCACTGGGATGATCTGAGGATTGAAGTCACTAAATAATGCCATGCACTTCGGTTTCAGACTTCAAATTCCTCAGAAAATGTAGGTTAAAACAAACCCTGTTGCTCTAGCAACTTTCTAAGTTTATAAGAACAATATTTAAAATATGTCCCAATTTTTGGGCCTTTGTCCCCCCATTTTGTCAGGCTTTGTCCAGATTTCTTGCACTAAGAGGTTGAGAGGTATGAACCAAATGCATTTGTTGGATTCAGCCTGAATTAGAGTAATACCTTAATTAATTATATTGATTAAGTCCACTGATTAATACTAGAAATTATTCATAGTTGTAAGGTACAGTCAGTACACTTTCAAAACAGAAATAATTCAAACATAGGAGGGATTCAAGATGGCCCCCAAGAAGCATCTTTCTTTAGATGCTTTGCAGATGTTTATAAAATCTGAGAAGAAAGTTCCATGCTTATAGAATAAAACAAGAATTAAATTATTCTAAGGACATTCTTTCACTGATCTTATTGTCAGAATTGTGGCTCAGGGATTATTTTTTTTCTCTTTCATACAACTAGCTAGAGTGGATCAACATAAGAAATGAGTACCTATATATCATTTCAAAAATAAGAGAAAGATTTACAGCAAGTAGTGATTTCCAGAAGGAAAGCAACATTCAAAATGGATCATTTCCACAGGAAAATGGATTTTGTGAACAGAACTATAACAAATAAATTGAACTTCTTAAAACTTCATAAAACTATGATATGCAAAATGGAGTTCAAATAAAAGCTATAATGAGTCTTTATTAGATGTGCATGGCAGACTGAAACAGGAGATGATATACATTGAATTCTTCCTAAAAATAACATTACATGGCTGTTAAACTGAAAGATTTAGAAAACACGGAAAAGAGTAACAATCTGAGAATACATGGAGTACCAAAAAACAATGGAGGGCAACAGAAAGGTACATTTAACTTAAGTAGATGGCTTCCAAAAATATTAAACCTACAAGAAGGTCTTTGTTTTTGTTTAGAGAGATTACAGCATTGATTTTGAAGCTCTCTACAAAACCAAGAGCTCATCCAAGACATAAGATTGTAAAATATATTTCACATCTTAACAAGAAGTTAATTCGATTAAGTGCCTGGTATAATACTCTTGTTAAAATGGGAAACAACAACATCAGAATTAAAATGACCTTTTTTATAAAAACAATAGAAAAAAAAGAAAAATCTGCTGGCCTTTGATAAAACCTTTCAAATAGGATAATCTGAAAGTTCATATTCTTTAACTCGCCATACTTTTATTTCTGCATAATGAAACAAGGATTAACACAACTGAGTAAACTGTATAATGTTTAAAAATACATAATATAGTCACTCATTGTGATGATATTGACTGGAAATATTCATATTAAAAGGGACATGTGGAAAGGACAGCTGGAAAAATATTGTTGCACCAAAGTGGGCAGGGGAGGAGGAGCAAGGCTTAATATAACTAAAACAGTTAAACTGTCTGTGTCTCCCATTACTGGAAAACAAAAACACTGACCCTTGTCTGGAAAGTGAACCCAGTACCTCCTGCATTTTGGGCAGGTGTCATGGCCACTGGATCAACAAGGTGTCTTTAAGCAGTTAGGTACCTGCTTTCCCACTAGAGAGTTGCTCGTCATTTAAATTATGAATCAACCATAATGGTGATTTTTTTTTAAACAAAAAAGCATAAAATGCAGAATATCCAGTTTTCCTAGTATTGTATTAGTGTTTTTTTCTCCTCTCTACTGGAAAATCACCATGGCATAAATCAAGACCCTAACGTTTCAGAGAGTTCTTGTGGACCCAATCACAGTGACAACTGCCCAGAATGTGGGAGGATGGTCTGGGTTTAATTCCCAGACAAGGGTCTATGTTTTCCTTTCTCAGTCAGAAGCTAATACTATAATAAGTTAATTAATTGCTCTGCATTATATGCATGTCCAAAATTTCCCATAATTGTGGTGTCCTACTTGAAAGGGGAAAGAACTGTTCTTCAAGGAAATTAGGCAGCTGTTTGTCCAGAGATTCCTTGTTAGACCAGTAGCAGTGATAACCCCAATGACAATGAAGAACCCTGGGTTCAATACCCTGGCAAAATTTGATGTTTTCCTTTCTATGTGAGTTGCTAATACAATACTAGGTTAATTGATTGTTCTTTATTAACTGGGAATGATGGATGCAATGTCTGATAAAAAGGAAAAAGTATTTCTGTAGTGTCTCACAACTTTTTCTTTGAAAGTAAATACTTTATATAAAATAGCATTATATTCCAGTTAACAGTATGCTCCAATAACATCAGTGAAGGGCTGGATGCCTTTAAAGTGCTTAGCTACATATTTTAATGTCATTTTTGATTTACTTTAATTGTCTTTAACTCTGGAAAAGGAAAATGCTGTAAAATTGTAATTTTTGATATCGCTGAGTTTGCACTAGGCAGAGCAGAGGAGCACATTCATTTCATGTTAAAGTGTAAATTTTACACTTCAGGGCTGTTTTTGTAGCTCAAGAGACATTCCATCTTAATGGAGATTCATTGACCGTGGATGTATTAGCCAGTTTGTTTAGTTCTGGAGTCGGAATGGCCATGACTTCAGAAATGAAAAAGAAAACTGAAGTAAAGTTGCATTGGATTTAATTCTTCAAACTTCACTGTGAATATAGATATTTAAATATATAAATGTGTGTGGGAATGACAGTATAGTGTTAGTGTGAAAGTCAGAAAAAACAGGCTGAATATATTGATTTATTCTGTTTGTGTATACATCCTTGAGTAAAGCTGTTGCTGTATGTGATGTTATAAATGATATCTAGCTGATAAAAACAGATGAATCTTGGTAAAATGTATCCTTTTCTTTCAGCTGTGAGTGCTGCTGAATTACTGTTGATTACATATCAATCTCAGTGTGGCCTGACACTTGTTTTTTTTTTCTTTCAAGGTAAAGAACTTGCTTTGTGCATTGATTGCACATAAATGATGCTCTTCGTAATGAAGTTTGTTTCCACTACATAAGATTTATATATATATATATATATATATATATATATATATATATGTATCTACCTGACTACATCGACAGTTCAGAAGGCAAAACGACTTCACCGACACCACATAATTGACAGTTCACAAACGACACCTCATACACTCGACACATCATAACAACAACAATCAACAAACAAAACAAATCCCCTGTCCAAAAACCAGACACACAACACAAGCACACCACAATCCTTACAAACCAACACTAACCCTTACATACACAACTATCTACAACCCTAACGAAACCCTAACCCTAAGGTCCGTCACTATCGCACACTCACCTAACCCGCCCTAACCTAACTCACTTAACCGCCCTAACCCAAAAATATCACTACTGCACCCATACCTACCAGCCCTAACCCTAACTCACTTATCCCCTATCCCTACAGACCGTCAACATGCACTTACCTTACTCGCCTTACCTAACCTGCTAACCCTAACTCACTTATCCCACCCCTCTCCCTACAGACCCTCAACATCGCACACTTACCTTACTCGCACCCTAATGTCCGTCACTACCACATACTTACACATCCTTTCCCCATCTCAGTGTTCTCAGCGTCGGTGTTTTCCTCCGTCGGTCTTCTGACTTGTCGATCTTCTGGCGTCGGTGAAGTCGTTTTCGCTCTTCTGAACTGTCGATGTAGTCAGGTAGATCCATATATATATATATATATATATATATATACATATATATATATATATACATATATAAAGACGATGAATTTGCAGTAGTAGAAATAGAGGAATGTAATGTAAAAACAACAATGTACTACTTGTGCGAGATACTGTAGATGATGATTTCTTTATTATTAAAGTATAACTACTAGGAGTACGCATATAAAAATGATGAAAGTATATTTTAAAAAAATGTGTCACCCTTTCTTTTTATGTGTGGAAAAGTAAAAGGACAAATTAACTTCATAGTTAGATTAAGGTATTAAGAAGTTTAAATTCTGATTTCCTGCTGCTTGGACATGTATTGTGAGGGCTTTAGAAGAAGCCCTGGAAAGAGTATTAGCAAATAATTTCTAAAAAAACAAATATAAAATAATTGCTGCAAAACAATGGTTGGGGAGGTTGGTGTAGTGGTTAAGGTGTTTACCTTAGACAAAAGATAGAGGGTTTGATTCTTAAAAATGCCCCATGGGGTCAGTAGCCTTCTAATCACCTATGAAAAACAAAAAAATAGGCTTGACATACATGAGTCTCTTGAGAATTGGATAGGATTTATTATATACATTATCTGAACATTAAGATTTGAAATGCTGGTCAGTTTTGGGAACTTACTTCTGTGGTTTATAGTACCCAGGGAGCTCCAGTGGTCTTTTCTTAGAGTGGATTATGACTTGAGAGTAGAGACGATAAATTATAATTTAAGAGTAAAAAGTTTGTTTCATATACAAAATATGTGGAATAAAAGTTGTTTTCATCGTTTCTTCCATTTATTTATTTCTTTGTTTAGAGATTTGATGTCCAGAGTAGAGCACTGATCCCAGTGAACTATTTGTAGGCTCAGCCTAGGGTTTACGATCAAATAAAATAAGGTACAAGGTAATAGAAAAAGTTGGTTATACGGTCATTTCATAGGTTCATATGTTCATAGGTTGGTACTAGGCTATCGGCCCTCGGGCCTATACAAGCCTAGCCATAACAATTCCCTGGCTATTTTTTCCCACACTATTTACTTCCCTGGACCCCTGTCTAGCAGGGTGACTGATGTGATCCCTGGGGTGAATTTCCTATCTCCCATCCAGTCATCAAGTCTCCTTTTGAAGAAGCGCTCTGCTTGATATGTATGGAAAGTCTATTCCAGAGTCTGCGGAGTCTCTGGGTCAGGAACCTATGTCTTCAGCAAGTTTTGTTTATTGTGATGACAAGGTTTAGATCACTGGAGCGTGTGGCTCTGAGGGACTGGGATTTCTTTAAGTGTAGCATGTCCAGCAGCTCTGGGTTTGACATGGCCTTGTATGTTAAGCAGAGATCGCCTCTGAGTAGACGATATGCGACAGAGTATAGCTGGAGTTTTTTAAGGTGGTCAGCATAGGGTATCTGCTTTAGGCCTGTGATTCTTTTAGTGAGGTATTTCTGCGGCCTTTCCAGTTGTTGCAGATGTCTTGAGAGGTACATACCAAATGGGGCGTTGTATTCTATAATGGGTCTTTAGAAAACAGCAATACAACCAGAGATACCAGAGATGCAAAACCTGTTGTAGCATCAGTCCTTGCAAGGTTATCAATAAGACACTAAACTTCTTAGATCAGAACTACAAAGACAAGTAGATTGTCATTTGTACTGAATAATGCATGTCAGCTTTTTCTGTTCTACACTAAAGTCTTTAGTAGCATGGACACTTGAACCAAAACATTTATTTGCCTTTTATTAGTGAGTGTGGGGAATGTTATTAAAAAAAATGTGGGGTTCTGTTCATGTAAACACAGTATGATTGCACAATGTTCCATTCAAAATTAATGTTATACATATGTGTGTTGTTATGGGAATTTTTGTAAGTAATAGTGAATATTTTCTGTTTTGTTTTTGTTTTGTTTTGTTACATAACTGCAGGTAATTAATATATACTAATCAAACATAATCTGAGATGCTCATCAGATTATAAGACTTGTCTCTGCAAACGTTACATACTGAAAACATTTTCATCACTGACGCAATGTACAGGGTTTGAAACTGACCTCCTGTTATTGTCTTTATGGATTATGCAAATCATTTCCATGTCTGCATGGGGTTTCTCCCAGCTGTCTCAGAAAAGTAAAAAAAAAAAAACATATTGGGTGTTTCCACCTGAAGGATGGAAGTCACTTGGTTCAGACCCAGGTCTCCCAAATAAACTTGAGAAGTATGCCAACAGAGTGCACGTGAAACTGAATGGAGCTTTAGACTGCAACAAAGTCTCTAGATGGTGCTTATCAGGGGGAATCTTGTATAGGCCAACAGTTTTTGGCATCACATGTGATACACAGGATCCTTAGCTAGGAGAACATGGAAAACACACTATCTGCTGTGTCAGGGCTAGCCATTCAGTAGTGTAAAAATTGGCTAAAGGGGTTTTTGGTAGTGCTAAATTGGATGAAGACCCAGCCCAGACTGATCTATGCCAGAGATGGCACTATTAGCCAGCGTGAGCCTGTCATAAGGACCAGCAGTCCTGGGTCAATGACTTACTGGCCATCTGGTGTCCAGTTGCCCAGATTGCTGCAAAGACAAGTCTTGTATTCTGTTGTTTCCATAGTATACATTAATACTCTCCAGTCATTAAAAAAAAAACAGAAAATGTTTACTTTTTACTCACAAAGATTCTTATAGCAGCACATATATGTGTAACATTAATTTTAAATGAAAACATGGTGCAATCATACTGTATTACATGAACAGAACCACATAATTTAACAATAACATTCCTGGGATAGCCCTATTGGGCAAAAGTTTAACATAAAACCAACCAATCTGCTAAAAATAAACTAAGATTGCTACAGCTTGGATGTAAGAGATATGATAATAATGAGAAGAATGGACATTCTGTGCATCCAGGAGACAAGGTGAAAGGGCACTCTGCATCCAGGAGACAAGGTGAAAGGTCACTGCATCCTGGAGACAAGGTGAAAGGGCACTCTGCATCCAGGAGACAAGGTGAAAGGTCACTGCATCCTGGAGACAAGGTGAAAGGGCACTCTGCATCCAGGAGACAAGGTGAAAGGGCACTCTGCATCCAGGAGACAAGGTGAAAGGGCACTGTGCATCCAGGAGACAAGATGAAAGGTCACTCTGCATCCAGGAGACAAGGTGAAAGGTCACTCTGCATCCTGGCGACAAGGTGAAAGGGCACTGTGCATCCTGGAGACAAGGTGAAAGGCACTCTGCATCCTGTAGACAAGGTGAAAGGACACTCTGCATGCAGGAGACAAGGTAAAAGGTCACTCTGCATCCTGGAGACAAGGTGAAAGGGCACTGTGCATCCTGGAGACAAGGTGAAAGGCACTCTGCATCCTGGAGACAAGGTGAAAGGGCCCTCTGCATCCAGGAGACAAGGTGAAAGGGGACTCTGCATCCAGGAGACAAGGTAAAAGGTCACTCAGCATCCAGGAGACAAGGTGAAAGGGCACTGTGCATCCAGGAGACAAGGTGAAAGGGCACTCTACATCCAGGAGACAAGGTGAAAGGGCACTCTGCATCCAGGAGATATGGTGAAAGGTAACTCTGCATCCAGGAGATAAGGTGAAAGGGCACTGTGCATCCAGGAGACAAGGTGAAAGGTCAATCTGCATCCTGGAGACAAGGTGAATGTACACTGTGCATCCAGGAGACAATGTGAAAGGGCACTGTGCATCCAGGAGACAAGGTGAAAGGGCACTCTCATCCAGGAGTCAAGGTGAAAGGTCACTGCATCCTGGAGACAAGGTGAAAGGTCACTCTGCATCCAGGAGACAAGGTGAAAGGGCACTCTGCATCCAGGAGACAAGGTGAAAGGTCACTCTGCATCCAGGAGACAAGGTGAAAGGGCACTGTGCATCCAGGAGACAAGGTGAATGGTCAATCTGCATCCTGGAGACAAGGTGAATGTACACTGTGCATCCAGGAGACAATGTGAAAGGGCACATTGCATCCAGGAGACAAAGTGAAAGGGCACTCTGCATCCAGGAGACAAGGTGAAAGGTTACTCTGCATCCTGGAGACAAGGTAAAAGGGCACTGTGCATCCTGGAGACAAGGTAAAAAGGCAGTCTGCATCCTGGAGACAAGGTGAATGGGCACTGTGCAACCAGGAGACAAGCAGAAAGACCATTGCATCAAAGTCACTTGGCTGGGCATCCAGAGTCTGCTATGGAGGGGGTAGATCAGACTAAAATGTTGTGGGAATTGTGGTGAGAGCAATTCTTCTGAAGACCGTGAGGGATACCATCAGGAGTAGTGATAGGCTCATGGTGATTGGACTCCAGTGTAAACCAGGGCAGTATGCTAAATAGCAGGGATTATGATGGTGATTATAAGAGTGAATACAGACAATAGCTGCAGGGCCCCCTAGATAAAGAGGGGAAGAAGTGAGTCGGTGCTGGTAATGGGAGATCTGAATACTCGTATTAGGAAGAGAGAAATGGACATGGGTGCTGCCTAGATCCACACTGGCAAGGTAACAGAACTGAAAAATGTATATACCATTCTAGACTTCAGACTGGCAAATGGCTTGATGGAGGTGGACACATGGTTTGTCAGGACATACAGTTGTAATATCACATAAATGAGTGGTTACTATGCAACTCAGGAAGTCTTCCTGCTAGTAAGGAAAGGACACAGGGTAAAATCAGAAATTGCAAATTCATCCTCAGTGAACCGTCAACCTCCAGCATAAACCATTGGTGGCCACAGTCAGCTGCAAGCAGTCACCATAGAAGGCACTAAGGTTAACAAAGATTAGGCTTAAGGCATGGACATAGACTGGAGTGAAATCACAGAACTTCGAGAAGAAACTCAAGGCTCTAGTATCTCAGGAAAAGAGGAAGTAGATGGAGCCAAAGAAGAATGCCATTGGTCCAAAACAGTAAACAAGAAGACAATAGAGAAGATACGCAGCTCAGCCAGGTATGGAAATAAGGTACATAAAGAAAGCTAGGGATGGAATGCAGAAGTCCAGGAAGTCATCAAAAAAAAAGAAGGAATGAAGGAAGAAGTGCGAGATAGAAAAGATGGACAGGGCTAAGAAGGAATGTAAGTTGGCCAACAAGTAAGAGAGCTGTCAAATGGCAAAGAACCAGGAAGCAGAGAAACTTTATCAGCTTCCGGAAAGTGTCTTATCAAATTGACCAAAGGAACTCTATCAGGCTGCAAGACAAAGGCATAAATATAAACAAGATGGTCATCAGATTCGGTTCATAAGAGATGCCAGCAGCAACAATCTGCTCACCATTCTGAAGGACATCAACGGCAGATGGAAGGACTTCTTTGCGCAGTGTCTGAATGAAGAAACCAGTGAAGCTGTACTGCCCCCATGACCACCCCATGATGGAACTGGAAAAAAAATCCATTCCTGAAAATGTGCAAAAAAACTAAGGAGAATAAAGTCATGGAAAGCAGCAGGCTGAAATGAATCCATGGCAGACATGAGCAAGATTTGGGGGAAGTTAGTGAAAAAATGGCCCCTGAGGGGACTCATAGTAATATGAAGAGAAAGATGTATTGCAGATGAAGAGGATTACACATTCTAGTATCAACATTCAAGAGCAAAGGGGACATTCATAACTGTTGGAGGTACAAAGATATCAGACTCCTGTCACAATGCATAAAAGTGCTGGAGAAGGTAATTGATAATTGAAAATGCAGAGTAGTAGAAAGCAAAATGAGAAATGAACAGTTCAGATTCGGATCAGGATGCAGTACAACTGACCCAGTGTTTACAGTTACATTTTGGAGAAAAAGCTTTAGATGAGGAAAAAGTCAAATGGGCATTCATAGACTTTGAGAAAGTATAAGACAAGGTCCAGAAATCTTATTTTTGGCAGTCCTGTGATGGCTTGAAGTCCAGGAAACATTGGTAGAATTAGTGCAGGCTATGTGCAATGACCCAATAACATAAGTGTTCAGACTCACAGGCAGGTTCTTAGTTAGAGTGGGTGCTCATCAGGCTCAGATCTGAGCCCACTGCTGTTTGTATTGATAATGGAGTACATTAACAAACAGGAGTCAGAGAGGACAGATCAAACAAGCTGGTGTATTCAGACAATGTAGCTGTGTAAACAGACTGGACAGAATGTTCAGCAAACGATGGCCACAGTCTGGAAAGCAAAACTGAAGGCACATGGGATAAATCTGACTAAAGACAAGACAGTTGTGATGGCGGCTAATGAGGGTATCTGATGAAGCTGAAAAACTGAGAGAATGAAACTGTGTTTCTTACTCTTCACAAAAAATGAGAAATAAGTAACAGTGATAATAATCGTTGTTGAATCTGTAATATGGAGACCAATACCAATTGTCAGTACATGTTTTATGTCTGTAATGTGTTAGCAGAATTTTTGTCAAACATTCAATTATCTGCTGAAGAATCTTGATCGGATAAATTTCAGGTGGCTAATCATTTAGTTCTATTTACTGCTTCACCTACACATGTGTATAAGTAAAGACCAATTACCATTTCTATGGTATAGGAGCTGTTGCATGGAAAACAATGACTTCCTCGTCTTTTCCCGGTTAGGGGTCACCACAGTGAATCATATGTCCGCTTATGATTGGCAGTGGAGTTTTTTATGGTGTCGAGTTGCCAGCCCAGTGCCCAACCTTCCACAGTAGGCACCCACATGCACACACTCACACCTAGGGCTAATTTAGAGTGTCCAATCCACCTACTGCATGTCTTTGGGAGGAAACCAGATCACGCGGAGGAAACCCACGCGACCACAGGGAGGACATGCAGACTCCACACAGAAGGCACCCCAGCCGAGAATTGAACCAGAGAACCTCTTGCTGTGAGGCAACAACGCTAACCGCTGCACCACCGTGGCCGCCCATGGGAAAAAAAATAACGCTTCTTTTCCCTGCACTTCTGGGGACAATAACAATGATAAATACCATGCTATTCATCTGTAGACTGTTATAAGCTTAGCCAATAACTAGAGGTCAGAATCAAAACCTGTACTTTGCATCTTGGTGGAAAGGACCTTAACCATTATTCCAACCCTGCTATTGCAGATGAAAGTTAAGTTAAAACTGTTGTGTTAAAATCTGAACAGCAACTATTAGGTTAAGATCTAAATAGAAACTATTAGGCTAACATTTAAACAAATAGCTACTAATTTCAAATTTTGACCTAAACTGTCATTATTATACAGAAATATAAGAACACTACAGCGTGATAATATATGTTGTCTCTTCAGAATAAGTTGGGCTACGTCATATTAACAAAGTAATGTATATGGTTACCATAACATCTTACATGAGGGATTTGATACACTGTGTATCTGTACATAGGTTTATTTATATTTAGATAGGATTTATGTGTTGTATTTCTAAGTCGATAGAAAGTATTATTTTAACAGCTTATTTAATACATGTGTGTCTTAATTATATGATTAATATTAATAATTTGCTGTCCAGGTTGGCTCACTGGACACAAAGTCCCTTTTTTGGGTGACTTGGGAGCACTGCCTGGTTAAATGATTTGCTCAAGGTCACACAGTAGTCAAAAGATGGATAAGAGAATCAAACTCTGTATCACAGCACTCAATCTAAACACCTTGCGCCAATTGTCTGCAATTACAAATTATTAATATATTAGCTAGCTGAAGTATTATACATGTTAAACGTGCGTTACATAAATCACTTGAAATCTCAATATGGTGAAAAAGGAAGGAATTTAAACATGCGAGTTTATAAAGCGTTGCTGTTGTAAGTAAAATAATGGCATTCAGTAAGTGATAAAAAATAGCTTCTGAAAGATGGATAGACAACGGGTGAGTTGGAACTGTATCATAGTCCAAAAGGAAGGGATCAAAGCTCAATATCAAATATTAATTCTTTGCTGTTACAGCCCGCAGCTAAGAATGTAAAAGTCAACTTGTGAGTTCTGGGATGATGTTGCTAACCTAGTCATGGATGGAAAGTGTGGTACGTTATCAAGAGGTGTACAGAACTTCAAACAGTGCAGCTTGAAGAGGTGTATGTTGACAAAGAGTTTTGTTCTTAGGGAAAATGGTGGCTAGTCCAAGCCTACAGGAGTGTCTGAATGTATGTAATGACAATATCCCCAAAAGCAACTGTTTAAACATGAACT
Source organism: Protopterus annectens (assembly GCF_019279795.1). Classification (NCBI taxonomy): domain Eukaryota; kingdom Metazoa; phylum Chordata; order Ceratodontiformes; family Protopteridae; genus Protopterus; species Protopterus annectens. Next base: position 35,121,820 of record NC_056741.1, read on the forward strand.
TAAACACTATCTACTGAAGACCTGGTCCTGCCCATGCCAAGCCCCCACATGACTACTATCTTTACTAAAGACCTGGTCCTGCCCATGCCAACCCCCCACTTGAGTACTATCTTTAGTAAAGACCTGGCCCTGCCCATGCCAACCCCCCACATGACTACTATCTCAACTAAAGACCTGGTCTTGCCCATGCCAACCCCCCACTTGAGTACTATCTTTAGTAAAGACCTGGTCCTGCCCATGCCAACCCCCCACATGACTACTATCTCTACTAAAGACCTGGTCCTGCCCATGCCAACCCCCTACTTGAGTACTATCTCTACTAAAGACCTGGTCCTGCCCATGCCAACCCCCCACATGACTACTATCTCTACTAAAGACCTGGTCCTGTCCATGCCAACCCCCCACTTGAGTACTATCTCTCTCTTACTCGTCTTTTATTTCTCTGTTATATCACTTTTTTCTTTCTCCTCTTCTCTCTGTCATACAGTTTTACCTTAGTCTTCCTGCATCTACCAGCATTTTTTAGTAATTCCACTGTCACATTACTGATTTACTGATGGTTGTTTGCTTGTCTTTTTGGCTTTTCCCGGTTAGGGGTCGCCACATTGGAAGTCCGGTCCTAATGATTGGCAGTAGATTTTTATGGTGCCGAGTTGCCAGCCTGATGCCCAACCTTTAGTGAAGGCACACCCATTCACGCATGTCTTTTCGAACGCCACTCGACCGCGAGTCACATATTTTGTTTTCTGTCAGTTACGGTATTTTATCTTTCTTCTTTACAATGTAGTGCTGCTATTTGTAGCTAATATATCTCATCCTACGTTATTGTACTGTTGAACACATTGTAGAGGCTGCTATCTTGAATAACATTGTAAACTTTCTGGAGCTTTTCTCCTCGGGTCTCCACTGAAAATGGACCCCTGGCTCAGTTGGACTAACCAGGTTAACAAATGTCAAATAAAATAAAACAAATAAATATAAAGCTGAGGATTTTTCTCTGTATAACTTGCAGCTTGTTAACATTAGTGGTTTAGGAAAAAGCTGTAAGGGGAAGGCAGTAATCAAGCTGAGATCAAACTGCATTTTGGGTAAAGGCACTTCTACCAGGAGAAAGGGTGATTCATTTTACATACCCCTTCATGCTCCCAACAGTTTTGTTCATGTTGGCCTTTAGAAAGTTTATGTGGATGTTGAAAGGAGAGGTTTTAGTCAGCATATATATATATATTTATCCATTTGACAGACTGGATTTAGGAAATGGTAGGTTAGGAAGTAGAACTGGACATGTGCCAGTTGTAAATGACCTGACATACTCTGAATGAAATACAAAAAAGCACTAATTGCGACTCTGAACGTGGGATAAGAGATTTGTTGCAGTCAACCGTTGTTGTGTCTATTTCTTAACTGAGCTTTGTCTCACCTTTGATTATTTTGAGCACCCTTATTTTACAAAAATGTCAGTATAAACAGTTATTTTCAAACCAGAAAGATCCCATGGGAGTAGATGTATATACATATGGAACATATTAATATCACCAGGACAGGGCCATAGAGGAATTCTGCATGGTCTTTCACACTGGGGGGGGGGGGGGGGGGGTTGTAATATTCACTGAAAAAAAATGTCTGTTCATTTATCTGGATTGTAAAGCAGTCATTTGGCAATGAAAGTCAGTTATGTCTGTTTTTTTTTTCCTCTACGTATAAGAGTGCACTGAATCTAAAGCTTTCCTTGAACCTTGAGTCTATGACTAGGGCACCATTGAATTACTCAGCATACAAGTTGTGGTAGATAGATTCTACTGCAGGCCGTGGTATTTTAACCCACTGTAAAACCAGATTGCTGCTGTATAGTTATGCCACAAATGTTATGGTTGTGTTTTATTTACTTATGTATTGTCATCTAGAATATTTTTGTAAGCTTGGGCAATAGAGATTTAGTTTTATTTATTTTTTTCAGATTAGTTACTACACTTTCATTAGGAATACACGAGATGTAAACAGATTTTAAAATAATTTTACTTACTATAAGAGCTACTGTATACATAAGTTGACAACAGTATTACATAGGGGTGACTGGATGTAGTAAATTGGGAAGCAGCCTTTGTAACTGAGTGTGCCCATACTCAAACACTAGTTTTCATGAAATCCCCTTGGAAAGAAAAAAAAATGGTTCATCATAGATGGATGAGTAGAGGTCAGTGTGCCAGACAGAGGAGTCCAAGAGAATTGTAAGACAGAAACAAAGCAACAATATTGACAACCTGGCTGCTGATTTTAATGTGGAAGTTAAACTGTTTCTATATGCGTTTTCTGTTGCATCAGAATAAATCTTAGCTTTTTTACCCTTTTTGTATTCTTTTTTGAGCTTTCTAAACATATTATCTAGTAATTTTTGTTCCCCTTTGCTTCACTGATTGTCCTTCTTTGTCTGACCACTGCTGCCAATATCATTTACTGGGGAGCATCTCAAATTCAGGTTTATTTAACTGCTTAATATCAAGCAGCAATACAAAAAAGAATATTAAAATGGAATCATAACAATATAAATAAAAGCATACTAAAAACACAAATTCATGTCAATTAAGCACATTGCCTCTGAAAGACATGCGTGAATGGGCATGCCTTCACTGAAGGTCAGGTGTCGGGCTGGCAACTCAGCACCATAAAAATCTACTGCCAATCATTAGCGGACCGGAGTTCCACTGTGGCGACTCCTTAACAGGAAAAAGTCGAAAAGACAAACAAGGCAATAAAAGAGAAATACAACTAAAATGCTAGCTGGAAGAAATGAGTGTTGGGCTCCAAAATTGTAAGCAAAACAATGAATAACAGAGGATTCAGTCCACACCATCAAAACTACCAGTAACCTTTGGGTGGACATGAATAGAAAAGTGGGGCAGAAGTAACTCTTCAGGTAGGGGGGGGCATGCCATTTAAGGCAAGACAGTCTAACCTAGAACTTTATGGAAGATATGCAGCATAACAGGCGACCAATGAAAGTTCAATATAACCAACGTACTATGTTATTTATTCTTTGTTGACCCGATTAGTCCCACTAAGCTAGTAGCCTTTTTTAGGTTAACAGTGTGAGGTACCGGTTACTGACTAGGAAGAGTTCTGTAATAAGGACAATCAATCAGGTTCAGACTTAGGAAGTCCAAGGGTGCAGGAAGTTGAAATAGTCAATGAATGAGAAAATGGCATCTCGCACAACTACAGCCAGGTTATCAGTCAGGTTAGGGTTGCTGATCCAGGTAATATTTCTTTGCAGAAAGTATGAGGAATTAATAACAGTTATCATCTGATCCTTAAGTGTGTGTGTCATCATAGATGACCCCTAGGCTGCTCATTGTAGACATGAAATCCAGCCTATCGCCCACAAATAAACTAGGCTGTCAGGGTGGGAGATTTGAGTCACTGAGAAATGCATATACAGCCTTGGTAACCATTTACGTCATAATGAGTTTGAGCCAGTTACTAAGCATCCACTGATGGAAACTGCGAAGACTGTTTGCTAAGGTATTCAGAACAGCCACATGAGAAGATGCAGAGCTGAGTGTCATCAGTATGACAGTGGTAGTGCAGACATATCTTCCTCATGAGACAATCCAGGGGAAATAGATGCAGACTGAAAAGAAAATGACCAAAGATAGATGCCTGGGACACTGCAATGCTCAGATGTTAAAGTGAGGAGAAATTAACATCCAAAACAGCACCCTGTGAAACTTGAGGAACAATTAACACCCCAAAACATCCCCCTATTAAAGGTGAGGAACAATTAAGTCCAAAATACAGCCCTCTGTGAGTGACTAGGGAGTTAGGAGCAAACCAGTGCAGAACAACTCCAGAGAAACAACCGTGTTTTTTTAACCATGTCAACAGCATTTCATGACTGACTATGTCAGAAGCTGCTATTAGATTCACGAGGGCCAAGACTAAGTAAAACCTTTGATCTAATGCCACAAGTAGGACAGTAAAGACTCTAGTGAGAGTCATTCCCAGTACAACAGGATGCATGGCTAGGCTTAAAAAGGCCCTTCTGGTCGTTAGCCTAGCAAACACCTATGAACAATGCCTAACCTAAAAACCAGACTGAAGTGCACCATAGAGATCATATTGCTTATGAAATCAGGTTGTGTGTGTGTGTGTGTGTGCGTATATATATATATATATATATATATATATATATACACACACACACACACAGAGTGTCAGGGGTAGTGATTAACAGAAGAATGCCAAAGAAAGGAAATGTAAGGTGTACAAACCAGTGATGCGATCAGTACTACTGTATGGTACATAAACCTGGGCAGAAAAGGCAGAGCAGTTGAGGAAGCTAGAGGTGATGGAGACAACGTGATTGAGATGGGTGGTAGGATGTACACTGTGGGACAGATGAAGAAATGATGGCATCAAAGCAGATGTCTGAGTAGCTTGAATTGCATAAAGATCAAAGACAACAAATTACTGTGATTCAGGAAAGCTGAAGACAATCTGGTGAAGAAGATTTGGGACAGACAGTAGGAAGGCATGAAGAAATGAGGGTGTCCAGCAAAGAGATGGATGGATTGTGTGAGAGAAGACTGGTGTCAGTGAGGCATGACTGTCAAAGAAGGTGGTACTTGACTTGAGTGAGATGGTGACAGTGGACATAACACCCCAACTCCATGTAGAAAAGGGGTGGATGATGATAATGTTGATGAGGATACAAACTCCTGAAAAAACAGCCTTAGACTTCTACTGCCAGGTAGATGGTAGCTATGTAGCACCCATAGCTTGATCTTACATCCACAAAAATACTCAAATTATTCATGTAACTATGTATTGTTGGAGCTTTTCTCCCCGGGCCTCCACTGAAAATGGGCTGTCCGAGCCCAGTGGACCTCCCCAGTCATCAAACAGGAATAAATAATAAATAAATAAATACTTGAGGCCTAGTACAATTGAAGGAATTAAAGCACTGCAACCTACCCTCACTCTTGTTTGGCTGTCAGCAATGAATAATAGTAGACATGACACAAGGAAAGTGGCCACCAATGCTACCAAAAAAACAGGTGTCTACAGTAAAGACTGGGTCGCAATTCAGCAACAAGTCAGGGCATTAGAACAGATGATTAGGGCAATACACTCTTAATGAGTTACTTTCTCTAGTCCAGAGTTTGAGTCCATCAGCCTCTATTTGCTCACCATATGACTGTGATCATATCACTTAAACACACAGCACAGTGTTTCTGGGTGACCCACTTTCCATGGGTCACACAGGACTTTTGGGTGACCCACAAAAAGTGGGTGGATACAGTTAATAAATAAATGAAATAAAAAATAAGATTTAAATTGTATGAAAATACTTCTTTACTTATTCTTCACTGACCTTTCATTACAGTTTAGCATCTGTGCTAAGATTAAGGGAGAGCAAGTCCACAATGTATGCAGAGAGATGTTATCAGGAACCCCAGATACATGTTATAGCACTTTAAAACATGGAAAAGGGTAATTTCTCACTGGAAAAGGGGTCTGTTTTTCACTATGGTTTTACATAGGCATTAATACTGATAGCTCACCCCCATACACAAAAGGGACTCTCATTCAGGGTGGGTTAACAGACACCCCTATAATTTTAAGGGTGTGATATAAACATACCAATAATGCTTTCATTTGTTTAAGGCCAGCAATGTGGGTAAGAGACAGAAGCAGGCAAGTGAGCCATCCTTAATGCATTGCAATGTTTTTGGTCCTGATGAGCCCTGTTTGTCTACAGCAATGCCTTGCTATGCTGAGTTTAAATGGGATACATATGTCTGAATACCTGTACTGCTGGCACTCCTTGGCAGGTTCATGCTCTAGTCTGGGCCTTAAACCAGAGTACACTGTAGCAAGAGTTTCACTGACTCCATCACCAGGAAGGATAGGTTGGCATCATGCCATTCCCCTCTCTCCCTCCATAGCCAACTCTTCGAGTTCCTAGACTGAGTCTCAAACTCCTGTCATCTGGGGCATAATCAAGTTTAATCCCAATGAGTTATAGAGGGAACACCGTCTTACACTTTTCTTAACATTTTCCAAAGCCATGTGAAGACATTTTTGTCTATTGTTGTTATTTATGTCTAAGCTGTGGGGAGAAATGCTAGAACATTCCATACGTCACTGTGGGCTGTTTTAGTAGGAATGGGAAATATTTATTTCTGCAAAGAAATGAGGTACATTATAAGGGAGTCAGTAGCAATACTGGGTCATTGTGTGCCATTACTGGTGATTAGTTAATTTCATATAATTCAGTCATGAAAGTATATGTGGCACGAAGTGTAAATCAACTCAAATATGTTTTCCATAATAATAATAATGGGCATTCCACTTCCACAGAAATGCTCTCTAAATTACTTTCAGTCAATCACAAAGTAATTTCTCATAAAAACATGGGGTTTCAAGACTCATATCACTCAGACTCAATCATCCACATTTACTCAAGTCCAGTATAGTCATACATTGTACTTTTTTTCACATATGTTGTAAAACACACTTGGCTAATTACACCTATCTGCATAATTGTTATCATGAGAAACTCTGAAGATGAAAAAGCTCAGAATCATAAAACTTAAGAGGTCAAAACATGCAGGTTTGATGATTATATACATCTGAGTGAAATTTCACATGCTGTAGTCTAATATATTTCTTACAAAACCTTTAAAATATGTAGCATACTGTTTCCCTATTCATATTTTAAAAGTATCCCTGGGATTAGACAACACCTACACTAAGTGTACACCATGAGTGAATAGACAACACAAACATAACTCACACAACTTACTCCTAATTTTAGTTTTCTTGTTGATTTTCTTGCATACTTAAATATCATGGGGGATTCATAGAACTTACCACAAAGTGTAGATTACATTTACACTTAGTGTAATCTTTCTGAGTGACTAGAAAGCACAAAAATATGATAGGGATGTTCCTGAATACAGATCATGTACAATTACTGTAAGCATTAATGAGTCTGGCCTTATTAAATAGTTTTATCACATGAAAAAGTGAAAGTCTCTGTTCAGAATAAGGCATTTCCACACACTTATTGAATCCAGATTTTCACTTTGATGGCAATATTTGCAACTCTCCTCTCTGACAAGTAAGTCTTGGAATAATAAGGGGGCAGATGAAGCTAATAAATATGAAAATAGGATGCCATTGGATGGCCTGGATTGTTTAGGCAATTCAAATAGATCAATGGGGTTCATTTAGGCAAGTCGAATAGATCAATGGGGTTCATGAAAAGAAGATGCCATTGGATGGACTGGATTTTTAGGCAATTTGAATAGATCAATGGGTTTCATTTAGGCAAGTCGAATAGATCAATGGGGTTCATGAAAAGAAGATGCCATTGGATGGACTGGATTGTTTAGGCAATTCGAATAGATCAATGGGGTTCATTTAGGCATGTTGAATAGATCAATGGGGTTCATGAAAAGAAGATGCCATTGGATGGACTGGATTGTTTAGGCAATTTGAATATATCAGTGGGGTTCATGAAAAGAAGATGCCATTGGATGGATTGGATTGTTTAGGCAATTTGAATAGATCAATGGGGTTCATGAAAAGAAGATGGCATTGGATGGACTGGATTTTTAGGCAATTCGAATAGATCAATGGGGTTCATTTAGGCAAGTCGAATAGATCAATGGGGTTCATGAAAAGAAGATGCCATTGGATGGACTGGATTGTTTAGGCAATTCAAATAGATCAATGGGGTTCATTTAGGCAAGTCGAATAGATCAATGGGGTTCATGAAAAGAAGATGCCATTGGATGGACTGGATTGTTTAGGCAATTTGAATAGATCAATGGGGTTCATAAAAAGAAGATGCCACTGGATGGAATGGATTGTTTAGGCAATTCAAATAGATCAATGGGGTTCATTTATAGGTTTTATCAGTGATCAAGGTTGATGGCATTTAATGAGCTACAAGCTCCATGGGAGGGCTGGATTGGGTCACCTACTTAGTAAGAGCACTGGGATAAAATTATTAGAAATAAATTTTGTTCCTGCCTTATGCCAACTACTTCATTTATGTTTTTGAAATGTATGAATAGTTGCCAGCACTCATCAGATAGATTGTGTCCAGTGTTGTATTCCTGATGAAAGAGATTGTGCAGTCTGGTTACTTGCAGTTCAGAGAGGCAAGTTTAAGCCTTTGACAGTACAGTATATAAGGCTATAAGGCGAATACCTGTAGAAATTATCTTTGTTATGTTTAACTGTTGGAAGCATCCCACTGCTGACTGGGGCATAGAAATCATTGGTTGCCTGATTAAGCAATTTTCTATCAATATGGATTCGAACAATGTTTGGATAATGTTTTATCTGTTGTTGAACTATAGATTCTTAAAAAGGAATTAGGCTATCTTAGGTTTTTGCTTTTTAAAGTTAATATGTATGATTTATGTTGTAAGACTATTATTTCTATCCTGTTTATTGCATATAACCACATTAATCATTGTTTGAGATTTCATGTGTGAGATTGTGTTATGAGTTGTGGATCAATCAAACTGGCAAGTTGTGAAAAAAGTGAAAGTCTTGTAGAATGTGCTGTCCTTTGGTAAAAGTGTTTAACACATTGTATTATTATTCTTAACTACCTACATGCAAAAGTAAAAGTTGAACATTTTGATTTGTATCAGATCTGCCAACACTCCATTTGTTGAAGTTAGGGAAGACCTCTTCTCTCTCCTTCTTTGGGCTTATGTAGTCATACATCACTTTACAGGTGTACACAAATGTATTGTTTTGCTTAAAATGCTTACAGATATATTTTTGTAATGGTAGCTTATGATACTTAGTTTATAGTTAATATAAAATAAGAAAAATAAGAAATTTTCAATACAATTTTAAAACCTTCAGATCAGTAAAATATTTGGTCAGTCCTCTATAATGCATTAACGACCCTTTCATCACTGTGGAGCTGACAGTGATGTCAGACCTGCCAGGCTCAACAACACTTCTTGATGTGTTCTAGGCACTGTTCGACAGATTGTCTAATCACAAATCTTTATCAAAGATTCATAAAATGCCAACAATTCACCTCAATGTTTTTTTTTTTTTTTTTTGAACTACAGGATTTAATTATGTTTATAGTCAGGATGGAGACCTTTCTTCATCTTCAGGATTTGTTTCTTTCAACTTTTAAATTTTCTCCCGCCTTCTGAATCTACTATTCTTCAATTTGTTTTCTGATGAGAGAAACCTCTGAAAACCTGAGAACAGAAAAAATGAATAAAGAACATATCCGTTTCTTAACAATAGCAACTAAATAACACCCCTCTATTAACATTTTTAAAGACTAATTTTGATGTTTTACTGAAGTACTGAATGTTACAAGTTTATTTTATTTTATACTAGCCATGTGAGGCATGTTTCCTTCTCCTGTATTGCAGTCAGTAACTATAATGCTCCTATTGAAGTATTTATTTTTGTATAGGCTAACACTTCTGTAGAAATCTTCTCAGACCGAGCAGTAATTCATACATAATAGTAAACTCATGGGAGTGTATGTGTGTGCTTCTTGGGATTAGAACTAATTCTTCATTATGTAATATGTAATATATGCAGATATATATATATATATATATATATATATATATATATATATATATATATATATATATATATATATATATATGTTCTTGCACATTCCATCAGTACTTTGTATCTACTTCCAACTCTGCTGACACCTTCTGGTAAGAATATGATCTGAAGTATCTACTGCCTTACTGCCTTACTTTAAGGGCCACTATATGTGTC
>NC_056741.1:35136611-35190625 GCF_019279795.1 Protopterus annectens
TATATTAGTCCTGGGGTATGGGCACTGTCCCTTCACATGGGGTGTGCAGGGGCAATTGCCCCCAGCAAAAACAAAAATTATTGTATGTTCATTAAATGTAGTTTTAGTGAGAAGTTTTCAGACTTTTTACCTTCACAGAAATTACTTTTGGTGAGTCAGCATGATTCCCTAAACAAATGTACTGTAGTTTCCAACATATGTTAATATTTAACACTCTGACTATACCATAATCACTTTAAGGCCCCTAAGGACTTGCTCTAGGTAAAAGTGAGATAAAGTGTATTGGAATCTGGTCCCCAAAGTAGGCATATTGATAGATAGGCCTTACACCGAAGTAAGCCACTTATACTGAGAGCAACTCTTTTAGACTCTGGCCCTTTGTGTTTCATTTTAAATTGTAATTTGTCGCATGCCAGAATGGATGTAAAATAGGACTGCCATATTGACTTAATTTCATTTTCCATCTATTTGTCCCGCAGGATGACACAGCTTAGATGTAAAATAAATCAGATGACTTGTTTCTCCACATAATTAAAGAGACAGTGCTGTGAGTAACTGGCTTCTGGTCTGGAAACAGTAGCAGTGTTTCTTTTTCACTGTAGTACTCTGATTTCTGCTTAATATAAGCTATTAAAATGTTTATTGTAATTTGAATCTTCTTATGTATGAATCAAGCAAATTGTAGTTCGTAGCTAATTTCAAGGCACTCCTCCCACCCAACTGCTTCAGTGTCAAATATCCAACATAAGACTTGCAGCTCTTCTCCATCATCTGGAACTGACAGCTGTCATTTTATAGAGCTGGTAAGGCAAACAGAAGGACATATAGTATTACATATATAGTATTACATATTGTCCTGAATTTTCTACACTGACATAACTGAACAAAATAAGAGTGCTTATCAGTCCATCTGTACAGTGGTACACTACAAATCATTCCTATCCTTGAGACATAGAGTTCTACAATGAGAGAAACTGATATACAAATGGCATTAAGACATGGCAGCATAGGCACTTTGTCCACATATATAAATTTATATATGATGTGGATTTACTTACTATGATCAGAATACCCACATGTCAAGCACAAAAGGTCAGTAACTCAAATGTTGACAGTTCACTACACATGTGAAAGGAAAATCCTTTCAGCATGCAAACTAAATAAACAATAAAAAAAAAAAGAAAGAGAAATGTCTTTTTGACTGGGTCAAGCCCTCTTAAACACACAACAACCCCTGTTGATTATATATATTAAGTCTGACATTGCACAATCCCCGGGGAAGGGTCATATTCCCCACTCCTGGAGAATGTCACTCTTGCACACCTAACGATCATCTGCTGTGTTTATCAAATTTTGTTGACAAAACAATGTCAACACAGATACTGATATAACTATAGCTATAGATATAGATACATAGATATATAGATATATCTTTAAATCTCTCTCTCTCTCTCTCTCTCTATATATATATATATATATATATATATATATATATATATATATATAGATATATATATATAGGTTCATAGGTTGGTACTAGGCTATCGGCCCTAGGGCCTATGCAAGCCTAGCCATAATAATTCCCTGGATATTTCTTCCCACAATATTTACTTCTCTGGACCTCTGTCTAGCAGGGCGACTGACATGATCCCTGGGGTGAATTTCCTATCTCCCATCCAATCATCAAGGTTTCTTTTGAAGAGGGCCATTGAGGCGCTCTGCTTGACATGTATGGGCAGTCTATTCCAGAGTATGGGGAGTCTCTGGGTCAGGAACCTATCCCTCCAGCATGTTTTGTTCATTGTAATGACAAGGTTTAGATCCCTGAAGCGTGTGACTCTGAGGGATTGGGACTTCTTTAAGTGGAGCATGTCCAGCAGCTCAGGGTTTGACATGGCTCTTTATATATATATATATATATATATATATATATATATATATATATATATAAAGATATATATATATATATAAAGAGAGAGAGAGAGATATCTATATCAATAGATGGATAGATAGATGTAGATCTCTCTATATATAGATATATAGATAGATATATCTGTATCTATATATTAATAAAAAAGAAGTCAAAATAATAATTCAGTGGCACAATCTCTTCTTCAGGACATAAAACAAAAAATAGCATACAAACTCAGCAGTTTTTCATACCAGTTTAGGTTTATTCTCAAAATAAATTCAGACAGCTTTAACCTGAGTGATTTCTCAGCAGAATATCTCCAGATTGTCTCAGGATCTTTCATTTGGTGTCTTCTCTTCCAAAGTTCACCTCCCAGAATGTTGTTTCAAGCACAAAACTACCCTGCATTGAGAGGTGAACTCTGGTTCCCAGGGCCATAGTCCACCTTTTGTACACTAAACTAACCAGGCATGTGTTTATTACCAACTATATTTAAATGAACCTGCCTTATCTATACAGCAATATTTACAACATTATTTATAAAACGTCATTAACACATCATATCACAATACTGTTTATAATATTATTGTACCAAGGGGGTTTGTCCTTGGGCCATTTCTCTTTGGCATTTACGTTGTGGTGGTCATAGCCAATGTTAAGGGTTTATGGCTCACTTGTTTTGCCAATGACTGTAAACTAGGTGCTGTTATTAACTCTTTGGGGGCACCAATATCCTCCAAGTGGGTCTTTTGCATACAAATAGCAAATATCAAAATCATGGACTAAAACTAAATGGCAAAAAAATCTATAATACTGTCCTTTGGCAAGCACAATGTCCCCCTACAACTATGAAATTGACAGCACACCCCTGAAAGTCAGTAAGATAGTTAACGTCCTGGGAATGTATGTGGACAGTGAACTGTCCATGAATCACAATATATGCACTATTTTAAGAAAGCCCTTTTCTATTGTGTACCTTATTAGTGAGGTTATGATGTCCAGATCCAGAGATGTAATCATTCCACTATATTTGACACTCATAAAACCAATAATTGAGTATAATGCCCCATTTGGCATGTACCTGTCCAAACACTTGACACAACTTGAGTGCCCACAGAATTTTCTAACCAAGAAAAGCAATAGTCTACATAACTACACTGATTGTCTCAAACCATTCTAAGTATCATACAGGTTACAGAGGGGTGACTTCTTCCTTGTAGACACAGACTCAATAGATTTACTCCTCTCAGAATTACTGCACATCAACAAGTCCAACGGTAGTATAAATGTTTTACCTTCATTTGTGTGTATTGCACAAGGGCAAACACCAGCTGTCTGAACAACAGTTTGCGAAGTTTGCAAACGCCGAATGGAAAAAGGTTTGAATGTGCAATGAGCGAATGCACATTGAAAGTCGCTCATTGCACATTTGGCATTTTGGGGCGGAATGTCCTATAGTGGGGATCGGGAAATTGTCCCTTTCCCCACTGTAGAGCGATCTCGGAGTTAGAATATTAAAGTAGGGGGGTGGAGGGTGCAGCCCCCCTGCTTTAAACCTTATAAAATTTTTTTCGACATTAATATTCGAAAATCAGCGAATCTTTTCGATTTGCTGATTTTCGAACATTACGAATTGTCGCTGTTTTCACTTTCGTGGTTACGAGTCACTCATATGAGTATTCACACCACTGCGATTAGGCTTTGTAAAGGTAAACCATATAAACACCTGTTGAAGTTATCTTAATCTCTTCTGCAACATACAGAGAACATGCTGGAGGGATAGATATGAATCCCAGAGAAATTCCACATCTTTGGAATGGTCTTCCTCTCCACATAAAGCAAAGTTATTTTCTTAATCTATTCAAACATAATCTGAATGAATGGATGGGTAACCACAAATTCATCTTCAGAGTACCACTCTTGCCCCTTATAGAAAGGGGTAGCATGTAAATATTCTGCTTCTCTGGATTATTAATATTTAAACTAGAAATTAAAAAACAACAACAACACGTATATGCATTGCTAGGCTTCTATGGATCCTTCATGGTCAACATAATAGTAAGTTATAAAATTGTAAAATAATTTATGCACTATCAACTTCAACATAGTCTAGTCTAGATAGATATACAGATAGACAGATATACAGATAGACAGACAGACAGATAGCATCACATTTTAGTTGAAAAATTTAAAATGCAGATTAGTGGATTATCCAACAGTATGCGCCAAACAGAATCAGTCGCATTCTGTAAGTGAGCTAAGTAGAAGTCTACTTTTAAGTAGCAGGTGCTGAATGTGCAATTATGTGTTATAAAGACTGGGTTATTGACCTCTGGTGATGTCAACCACTACCTACTACTGGGACATGTGATATTTTGTATTGTGTTAACATGCAGTGAGTATAATCCTCTGCGGACCACAGTTTCTGAAAATCAGGCTTTACTAAGTTAACAATATCACAGTTAGCATAACATTTTTAAAGTATGTTTTTAAGGCATCATTTTTCTACTGTTTTGATTACTTTGACCTTCCAGTTCCACTGGTCCACTGTATTCTCGAGGGTACTGTGGACAGGAAAATAGGTGGTACTATTACAGTGTGCAGACAGACAACATGGGGCATTAAGGAGATATTAGAACAATGTTCACAGGGACACCTCTAATAAGCTATTAGCACATTATTCACAGTGGTACCAACACCTCTAATAAGGTATTTGTTCAGTGATTAGGAAGATACCTTGGGCTTGTGAGTTGGTATTAGCACAGAGTTCACAGGAACACCTTGAGATGATATGGAGATATTCAAACAGTTTTCTCACAGACACCCTGGGCATGTAATTAACTATTCACATAGTGTTCATAGGGACACCATGGGCCTAAAATAAAGTGTGAGCATGATGTTCACACAGATACCTCAGGCCTGTATAGAGGTATCAGAACAGCATTCACATGGGTACCTCAGGCCTGTACAGAGGTATCAGCGCAATGTTCACACAGATAACTTGGGCCCGTATATCAGTATCAACACACTGTTCAAAGGGATACTTTGGGCCTGTATGGTGGTATTAGGCCAGTGCTCCCAGGGATACCTTGAACTATATAAAGATGTCAGCATAATGTACACAGGGATACTTTGGGCCTGTAAGGAAGTGCAGCACCAGTGTGCAGAGAAGATACATTGAGTCTATCCGAACATGGTACCATAATGCTCACAGGAACACCTTCTGCTTATAAGGATCAGTAATGAGCCCAAGACCAAGTTCTGTGGCACTCCAGACTCTAGGGAGGAAAGGGGCAGATGGACTTATGCCAAAAGAAACATTCTCTGGGTATGGCCTGATAGAGACAGGAAATAACTCAGTCTAGAACCATGGAAGAGACATGACAGTATATTAGCAACTACTTAATCAGAATGGCACAGCCTGGGGTGTCAAATGTCAAATAAAGATGCAGCACAACCAGAACTGAATAACAGCACAAGTCCTCATCTGCCAGGAGCTTATTAGTTACTTGGACAAGAGCAGGCTCAGAACTATGGTGACCACAAATCTTAGAGAGATAATGATTCAGGAGCCCATTAGCTGTGAAACAGTACAGCAGTAGGCATGTAGGCAGCTTTTTTGATTGACTGTTAAAAAAAAATGGAAAATTGATAGTGAAAAACATGAGTAATCAGAAATACAACAAACATCACAACTGTGAATCAACAAACTACTGAAAATAAAATCATAGAAATTATTATGACTAACAAATTGTTCCAATCAATTAATCAATCAATCAATTAAATAAAAAGAACTTTTTCAAAAAGACATGGTGCTAGGTAACTTTTTGAAAAATCAATAAAAGAGCCTGAAGATTGATTAATCAACCTGATTCCTGAAAAAATTTAAAAATAAAAATTGAAATTAAAAGTGATAATATAAATTGTATAAAATGGTATGAGTGTATAATTAAATTGGTTTTGTTATTTTCATTTTGGATTGTATTTCAAATTTTATTATTATCTTTTAAAGCCTACTAAAATAGAAATGAACTTATTATAAACATTTAAACCAGGAAAAATTAAAGATTGAAAAATGTTGATTTTAAGGATTTTTGCCATATTAAAGATTTTTTTTAGGATCTCCTTTTAATTCCACCAATTTAATTTTCCATATCCAAAATTCTAACAATGGCTATTTTAAACATCAAATAATGGAAGACTGACAAATAATGGTGTGTTTGTATAGTTGCACTTGTTTCCTTTTGTTTTTTTAAATCATTTCTTTTTTTAGACAAATCCTTTTTTCTTTGTTTAACATGTCCAGACAAATAAGTTGTGAAATACACCAACATGGAGGTGTGCCAAACAATTACCCTGCCTCTCAATTTACTACCACAAACCAAAAACTGTTCAAATAAACTGTTTAAAAACAACTGTATTATAAGAACAAGCACATCTGCCACATTGTGTGCACCCTCACATAAGATGGAAAGTGTGATCTCTTCCTTCCAATGTTCTCTTGTGTTCCAACCCACTATTAAAGTCTTGTTACAATATTGAATATAGTCCATAATTTCAGTGTTATAATTTCCCATATTGGCCAATTTTAATGTCCAGTTTTGAAATTTGGTTCTTAAAAGTTCTTGAAATTTGAAGAAAAGGAACCTGAAAAATTCCTGCAGGAACTACTCCTTCTTCTGTATGATATTCAAAAATTGATGCCCGGAAAGGAAATGGACGTGTAATGTCAAAATCTGATAAACCTAAACAATATTCCTGGCTACACATTTTGGATCTTGGGAATCCCTTTTCTTAACCCAGAATTTTGTCTTGATTAAGATCCTCAAAAAATGATAATATCAGATCCACTCAAACAGCTTGACCTTTATTGACCTTTCTGCTTTTCTTTTTCTTTTACTTGTTGGCTGGGGAAAGTGGAGGTAATCACAAACAAGTTGGTTTTCTGTACACTATTTAGTTTACTGTACAGTTTTTGTTTTTGTACACTGTGAGTAATTAATAGATTCCTGTTTGCCTGTTTGCTTGATCCCTAAAGGATAAAGATTGGATTAGATTGACATGTGTAGATTGATTGGAGGGGAGTCAATTCCTGTGGTTTCCCAAAATGTCATCCAAAAATGTCAAAAAAGTCATAATAATGACAAAGAATGGCTTTAATCTGACAAAAAAATTTCCCTCAAAATGTATCAAGTAATACCATTCTAATAATAATAAATTGGCGCAGCTTAGGCACTAACGCCTTCAAGCACTTCACCACCACTAACTTGTAAAAAAAAATTTAAAATCATTATTGAAAAAATCAACAATAAAACCAGTTTGTCCAATCCCTAACAATAAGCATTTCTGAATATTTGTGAATTCTTCTATTCAAGCAAAACCTCCTTCTTTCCTTGCAAGAGAATAAGGATTTACATGGATAGTAAGTAAAAAGACTGTCTTAGTCCATAACTGTAAAAAGGTGGTCTTTAACCAAGAGTTAATTCTTCCCAAGAAATCCCAAGAATCCGATTTAAGATATTTTTGTAATTTTTTGGCAATATTTTTGAAATTTTGATCAATAAATACTGCTAAGCTGAAACTTTAGGTCTAAAATGGTGGTTGATGGTGTTCTTATGTTCTTATGGTATCCCAAAGATTTTTGGGAACAAGGAGGGTGGATTTGGTGGTGGGGTGGATTTGTGAAGAAAATCAGAAGTAGTCTGGTTGATATGCTGTTCAACTAGATATTCTTCGAAGGAGTCTATTCTATTATAGGCAGTCTGGATCTCATTATGAGAAACCAGACAATATATATCCTCTAAAGCATTTTAAGAATTTTCTTAATTTTATTTACCAACCCATTTGAAAATTACCAACCCTCCACCTTGTCTGATTTAGTTCCATAAGATTTTTATTTTAGTTTTAAATTCTCTAGTAACTTAGCTCTTGTAATCTAAGGCTGTAATTGGTATTTTTACCGCAAAAATCATACCAAATGTTTCATATTTTATACTACTCGAAAGTTTATATACTCTGCTTTAACAGTGGATGAAGAGGGGAGGTATACAAACCATTGTTGTCACTATTCACCAAACCTTTTCAGTCAAACTGTATTGTGTATACCCTGTATTGTGTACTATTGTGTCTTTAGTTTTGAATCAATCAAAATTTGGGCCAGGTCTCCCCTAAAATTTTCTAAAAAACTTTTCCTTTGAAACTGAAAACAAAAAAATTTTTTCCATTAAAATTTTCAGTTCAGTTTCAAATATGATATATATATTATAAAACTATTATTCAAAAAACTATTATAGCTGTGTGTAAATTCTGTTATCTATCTACCCCTTCCTCCCTGATTCCTGATTTTTCAAGATTTCCCAGTGAAGATCTGAGAATCTGAAATGCAGCAGATGCTCTGGACTTGGGCCTAACTGACTCATTTGTCTATAAAAACTTCATTTGGTCGCTGAAAGGAATCCAATTAAGTCTAAGGAACATGTTGTTGTGTTTATCTGATTGTGTTTGTATTTTGATGTTGTTGAAGTTTTTTTTTCGCGTTTTAGCTCATGTTTTTCAAACTGTATTTTCCATTAAAGGATTGGGCTCCCATCAGGTGAACTGTTTTTATTATTAGTCATCAGCTTTTTTGATAACCTTTCCAAGAAAAGGAAAGTTAGGGATAGTGTGGACATTATGGCAGGCATTATGGTAGGCATTGGGATCCAAAGATGGTTTAAGGACTGAAATTAACAGGGCCTTTTTCAAAGGCAATGGAAAGACCCCAGTTTTTCATGAGGAGGATATCCAATAAGTATGAAGACCCCAACAGATCCAAACTGGCTTGAACTAGCCTTGAGGGATATGGGTCCAACACGCATGTTATGCAACATGTACCTCAGATCACAAGCAAGAGCTCATTATAACCATCATTAAAAGGTAGAACAGGTCTTGTCAGCGACCACTGTAGTGCTCATGATTTCTATAGGAGGAAAAGTCAATCACGTCAGGAATCCTGAGAGTGAAAAAACTGACCATTCATCTCTCATTAGTGAGAAGAAGTACAGTGAGTGGCATTGGATAGATAGGCTGGGCTGTGCAATCTGCAAGTCTGCCACTCCACAAACTACTTGTCATCAGCAATGTTTCAACTACCACCCTTTCGGTCAAAAAAAGTGGAAATCTAGGTGAAACAATAACACATACTCCTTCAACAGAACTGGCTATACACAACTTGGGGATAACTTGCCAAGAACCAAAGATAAGGACTCATTGTGGTCACTTACTATGGCATCAAGATAGCCAGAATTATCTTCTGGAAGAACTGAAGGAGCATAAATAAAAAAAATGCCAGCCATATTATAACTAATATAACATCACTCCCTCCGTTCAAGACTGAGGAACTGAAGTCTGGTATGGCAATTGCAGAGCTGAAAAGGAAGTGGTCAGTCCATGAAACTATCTGTCAGAGATCTTGTATCCAGTAGTATGTTCAAATTTGTATGCTGCAGAAGTAAGAATGCAGACAATCCCAGAACCATTTATAATGCAGGTAAAATTCCTTGGTGAGACTTGTTGACTCATAGATGCCCCACATTAAAGTCACCAAGAACAGGAAAGTGCTGGTGAGATATACCAAGTTGTTGAGCAAGTCCTAATATGAAAAGATAGAGAGAATAGGTGAGGAGAAGCTCTGTGGTTTACTGTGCAGCGAGAACACTTTCAAAGGAGGTTTTCTTCCTCGTTGCACCATATGACACCTGGAGTACATAGCCATAACATGTAAGAACCCTACCGCCAGTCCTACCTTATCTAGGGTAATAATGAATAATGGAGATTGTTGGTGGAAATGACGCTGCCGAATGTAGGTCACACTTGATTAAGAACCTAGCTTAGAAGTGATCTTAACAAAGCATAGGGAGTGCTTAACAATTGTTAAGCGCCCTTCCAAGCATTGTTAAGGATGGGCCTTGTGCTAGAGTAGCTCTGAATTGGGTGCTTTTTAATCAATACTGGAGCATAATCATGATGCTCCATGCACTACATGTAACTTGTGGCAAAGGGTACTGAGAGGAACAAACTAAATTTTTTATAGATTATAATATACACAGGGACATATAAAGTTCCTGCCATCTTTTGGTGCAAATATTCAGTGCGAAATTTTGGTTTAATTTACTGATTTAATTTACTTATTAACTAAGTAAGCAAAGTGGTCTTTCTCAGACTCTTTTCAACTATGACCTGGGAGAAAAGTAAAAGTAATACTTACAAACACATACAAACACACACACACAGACACACACACACACACACACACACACACACACACACACACACACACACATGTACCTAACTATCCAGTGACTCCTTGTAGGATGCCTAGTACCTAACTATCCAGTGACTCCTTGTGGGTTTGTAGTGCATTTGGATGTATTTGTGTAAAAGGAGAATTAACTGTTCTTAAGGAAAGTCTAGCACCTAACTATCCACTAACTCCTTGTAGGACACCTAGAACCTAACTATTTAGTGAATCCTTGTAGGACACCTAATAACTAACTATCCAGTGACTTCTTGTAGGACACCTAGTACCTAAGTATCCAGTGACTCCTTGCAGGACACTTAGTACCTAAGTATTCAGTGATTCCTTGAAGGAAGCCTAGTACTTAACTGTCCAGTGACTCTTTGTAGGACTGCTAATACCTAACTATCCAGTGAAACCTTACAGGACACCTAGTACCTATCTATCCAGTGACTCCTTTTAGGATGCCTAGTACCAAACTTTCCAGTGACTCTTTGTAGGATGCCTAGTACCTCACCATCTAGTGATTCCTTGTAGGATGACAACTATCCAGTGACTCCTTTTTGGACACCTAGTACCTAACTTTCCAGTGACTCCTTGTAGGATGCCTAGTACCTAACTAAACAGTGACTCTTTATAGGACACCTAGTACCTATCTATCCAGAGACTACTTGTAGGACATCTAGTACCTAACTGTCCAGTGACTTCTTGTAGGACTCCTAATACCTAACTATCCAGTGACACCTTGCTGGATGCCTGGTACCTCACCATCTAGTGACTCCTTGTAGGATGACTAGTACCTAACTATCCAGTGACTCCTTTTAGGATGCCTAGTACCT
Organism: Protopterus annectens; assembly: GCF_019279795.1. Lineage (NCBI taxonomy): Eukaryota > Metazoa > Chordata > Ceratodontiformes > Protopteridae > Protopterus > Protopterus annectens. The sequence continues at coordinate 35,147,638 of NC_056741.1, forward strand.
AACTTTCCAGTGACTCCTTGTAGGACGTCTACTACCTAACTAAACAATGACTCCTTATTCCAGAGGTCATGACACTCCCAGGAAAGGTGTCAGATTCAAATCTGTTTTCCTTTCATGTTTCAACTATAACACTAATCACCAGGTAAAACCTCTTCAAGTCATTATACATTTCTACTTTCAGCTGAATAGTTGGTCAATTAAATGTCCTGCCTCTATCTATATCTGTCTAGCTATCTGTTATCTGTCTAGCTATCTGTTATGCTAACACAAGAAGAACCTGTAAGACTCCACCTAGAGAGTGACCAGTGATGAGGATCGAACCATGAACTTGTCAGGTACTCATGCTTCCGTTTAACACATTCACATCTTTAACTACGTTTTTTGTGTACTTCCAATGAATTCCCATAGTTCCTTATAGTATCCTGATATGTCTGATGGCTGACTCACTTATCTAAGTGACATACTATTTTATAAGAGTATAACAAAGGGCACAATATTAGAAACAAAAGGACATCAAGACTCTTAATCTAGGATGCTTGCAGCAGAAATATTAATCACTGTTTGCCACCTATTATTCATATTGTTATATTTGATGTCCTTGTTTTTGTAACTCAGAGGACTGTTCTTTTAGTCCCATACTAATCTATGAACCTAATCAGAGGACTGTTTGATCTTGAGGAGCACGGTGTGAAATGTCATGGTGGGAGACAGAAAAATACATCATTATTTCAATATATAATACACTATACTGGAGTTTCTGTTAGTTGCTTATTAGTAGTTATGAATATATGCAATATTTGCACATGTACAGTAATGTTGCCCAAACCAAGTAAATTACAGTTGCATTGTATTATTTGAAACCTTAGATGATGCTGAAGTAAACTGTTATTACTATTTGCACTGTAAGTTGCACAATTGACAGATACAGCTTTATTTTTATTGTTAATTATACAAACAAGCTTAATCTATCATGTCTGTCAATATTTCAATAACCAGGCACTCAGAAATAAACTTCTTACTGTCACATGACAACTGATATCTGAATGAACAAAATTGTGCTAATACTATAGGTATGAGTTATATACTTTCCATAATATAGAACATTTTGTAAAAATAGTTTGCATTATAATATGTTACAGAATAGATGTATAGAGACTGTGAATGCACTATTGTCACTTTAAAGGATACATTTAATGATAACATTACTATTTGTACCTTTTAGTAACATTTATAGCTCACAAGAAATTAGCATTTGATTGCCTCATGCTTTTTAAGCTGAGTTTGCAAAACTTTATAGAATGTAAGGATGTGCCATTCCACAAATTACAGGTATTAAAGGATCAGAGATTCAAAACCTAAGCTAGAATGAAGAAAGCTGTGTGTGTGTGTGTGTGTGTGTGTGTGTGTGTGTGTGTGTGTGTGTGTGTGCGTGTGCGTGTGCGTGTGCGTGTGTGTGTGTGTGTGTGTGTGTGTGTGTGTGTGTGTGTGTGTGTGTGTGTTGCAGCTGTGTAAAATAAAATAATGGTTTGGGTCAGGAGCTGGGATACAGAAACAGATTCAGGTCAACATTTTATGGCTGCCCAGGAAGTGTGAGGGTGCTCCATAAGATACAGGTAAGTGATAAAGGGGGAGTGGTAGAACCAAGGTTGGTTGCAGCAAACCTGGCACACATTTTATAGGGTGATATGAAGAATTCATAGGGAAGTCATGGGTATATGTGGCTTCAAAAGGGATCCAGGCTAACTCCCAGAGAAACAGAAATCAGGGAAGTAGAAGACAGCTTGTTGTTAAAGTTAGTGCCTTTAAATCTCAGCAAGATTTTGCATGTCTTCATGTAAGGCAGTACAGTGGCTGACTTCATCCATATTTTTGGAAGGTTCTTCCATGTTTGCAAATATATCATTTTAAGAATGCTCAGATTAGTGTAAATATAATAAATTAATATTTACACAAAAAGCACCTAAGCTGCCTGCTACACTTAATAGCACTTTATTATAGATTAGACATAACTAGCTACATCTTAGTCATTTTAGTTTCTAGAAGTTGCGCATTAGGTCACAGTTTATGATTTTGTTTTGCATAATTATTTTGCTCCTTTACGTTATTCCTATGCACTCAAACTCCGTAGTATCGTCTGCCTATAAAGTGCTCTGTGAACAGATTTTTAAGATGTTGTTCTGTTTAATGTTAAAAGAAATACTTGTCTTAACTACTTGTTTTTTTTTTCTGGCCTGCTACCATTACACAGACCAAGCTCACTCATCAGACTGCCAAAAACAAATGTAAAAGAACATTAAGTCACAGTAAGCTGGTGAGGATGTAAAACTCCTGACCACCATGACAGTCAGTCAATGAACAATTTCTAGAAGGATCCCAGTTTTGCTTGTAGGTTACAATCCTTCCACCATGAAGAGTAATTATTCAAGTAAACCCTATACAAATACTCACTAAGATTATCATTACACTGTGTTACAGGCACGGCTGGCAGCGTTTGTAACTGCTTCCGTTTCAGTACCTACCCGGTGGCTGTTTTAATGTGCATTGTTGTCTTATTTTGATTGTCAGGATAATCTCTGATTTAACTAATTTGTACAATACTTTATTACTTTGCTCTCAGCATTCTGATCTGTCAGCTTACCACTACAATTGTTGTGTTACTCACTGGATCAAAAGTCAGCAAACTGTTACATTAACGAACTTCATATTTTCTAGTATCGTGAATTGGACGGTTGCAAGGCATTGCCATCTTTCACTGTAACAAATGACTCTACAGTTTCAAAAGTTCATCTGTTACTTGCACTCACACAGACACAGATACACCCTCCAGACTAAGCTGCTAAGAAATGTTGCTCGTGTTCACATTAGACTTGGTTCACTCAGTTCAGTAAACCAATGACATCTTCTGTGTTTAACTTTGCAGCTTTAAACTCTCACGTTGTGGTGTAATACCCTGACATGATATGTGAAATGAAAATTATAGTGTGCCTCACTTCTCATATTCTTACAATGGCTTCCCACTTCTGCTCTTATTCACAGCTTCTTCTGCAGTATAAATGTACAAAGTGGTCAAGACAACCACATTGATACCTGTATATTAGAGCCCCTACTCCATGACCCTGTACCTTTACTTTTCCTGCCTTATCCATTTCTCAGACTGCCTCTTGCATTTTTTTTACTGCTCTGTTTCCACATTTTGTCTGTAGTCTAATCCAGAGATCTACCACTCTCTCTGTGAAACAATATTTTCTTTCACACTGCAATGTATAACTGATCTTAAAGGTGATAATATCTTACACCCCCCTCCGTCTCCCACAGAACTATCCCTCTCTGCACATACTGTCCATGTCCCACTTCCCGCACACTAAATGAACTGTAGAACACTGCACTTGTTTGTACTAAATTCCATCATTCATCTTTCCACCTATACATGGAAGGATGATAAAATCAGCAAGCAAAGGAGAGTAATATTGCTGGAACCAAATTCATCCTCAAGTCTTAGTGAGTGCCTTCACAAGGCGAACCCTGTTTTTCACAAAATCAGAAGTAGGTTAAAAAATAAATAAAGACAGCTGGGTGCACAAGTACCAGGATAAAAAAATGTCTAGTCCTGGTAGGCACACTGGTGTTTGTACTGTAAAAAATGACAGTGTAGAATCTACAGGACATTGGACATTCCTACAATGGGGCTAGGCCAGGCTGAGGGGGAGGATGCCCTCCTGTTGTAAAAGAAAGTAGTATTCCACAAAAACCATAGAAACTGACAGATCAAAAAAGAGCCATAAGGACGATGGATAAGGAAGAAATTCTGTATTATTACTGTTATGCAAGAAGCCCATCATTTCAAGATAGAAGATATTCAAAAAGATTGAGAAAAATTAGAAGAAAGAAAAATACTTGCACAAGAAAACCTGTCAAAAGCTTCAAATACAAGTCTGGGTTCATTAATACAGCAGATCCATGAAAAATGCTGCATAGACAAAGAAAATTTGGGCCACCTGGAAAAAAGCAACAGGGTGCTAAAATATAAAGCACAAAACATTGAGATTTTTCAAAGGTATACAAAGAGAAACATGGACATGGGAAAGAAAAAGACATCTGATATGGTGCAATATTTATGCAAAGGAGAAAGCCAAACTGAGCAATACAAAAAGCAGCTCCAAAGATATTTGAAGAGAAATACAGAAAAGTACCCAGATATGGTAAATTTCCCATTACAAAAAATAAGATCACAAATGGGGGATGTAGAACAGAAGATCAGTGAAGTAGAAGTTTAACAAATAGAAGCTGAAGTAATGGAATACCTTTGAAACAAAGGATTTAGTGTAGAAAGTCTAACAAAGTTTTTGTAATAACATGATGGAGCAACGAGTCCCCAAATTGGAGAGAAACACGTGGAGCAGAAGACATCTGAAGAAAAAAATATAGAGACATGGGAAAGAAAAAGAGATTTAATACGGTGCAATATTTATGCAAAGGAGAAAGCAAAATTAATCAATACAAAAATGCAACACCAAAGATATTTGAAGAAAAATACAGGCAAAGGATTGCAGATATGGTAAATTTCACAATGCAAAAATAAGAAAACAAAAAAAGAAAGTGGAAAAGAGGATCAATAATGGAGACGTTAAAGAAATAGATACCGAATTTATGGATTACCTGTAAAGTGAAGGATTGTGTATAGAAAAGCATACTCAGGTAATGTCACAGCATGATGGAACAATGAGTCCCCAAATTAAGGAGAAACAGGTGATATGGGAAGCATCTACTCAATTACCACACGAAGATGGTCTGGAACCTTCAGTAGGAAACCAGTACAAAAGTGCAGTTGGATTTGCACAGCAAGGGAAGGAACAGGAAACTATGACAACTTTGACACAGTCAATGTTGTGAAGTAATAGGTCAGTGAGTTCCCATACTAAACAGCAATGGATGATGCAGGATGCAGCTAAAGATTTTATGTCACAGGAAGATCTTTTGGAACTTTCTGTAGGATGCCTGCAGGGAACAGCGAACAAAGAATGTGTCGTCATTTAGAAGAAAATGATCTAAATGAAGAGTTACTTGATTTAATAGAGATGGATAAATAGACATATTAGGCTTCCTCATTAAAGGCAATTGGCCCTTCTGTTATGCTAAGTATCTGGTTCAGTAAGACTAGTTCATTTCACCAGCTTGTTCCTGTTTTTTGTTGATTGGTTCTACTGTCATTCTGAATGAATTTGAGATCGGCATGCTCCTGATTGGAAGAAATAGTTTCTGATAGTCTCTCATTGGTCAACTTGATATGGTAAATGGTTGATTCAGTTTGAGAAGCTCATTGGTCCAGCTTGTTCCTGATTTTTGATGATTGGCTATTACTCCTTTTGGTTAATGGGTGAGGATCTGAAGAAGGTTTTTAACTACGGTGGTGGTGCTGCGGTAGCTTTGTCGCCCCACAGTAAGACATTGTCCTGTTCGATTCTCAGCTAGAGCGTCTTCTGTGTGGAGACATGCGTGAATGGGCGTACCTTCGTTAAAGGTTGTGCGTCAGAGCTGGCACCTCGGCACGTAAAAATCTACTGCCAATCATTAGCGGACCGGAGTTCCACTGTGGCGACCGCTAACCGGGAAAAGCCGAAAGACACAACAACTTATCCACCCTAGAACTTTGTTTTATGCTACTTTTTATTGTTTGTATTAAAGAATTTGGTTTTTAATGTGACGTGTTCATCTCACAACAGCCTTGTTGGTACGTCTCATCCTTCCTGCATCATGGAAGTATCAGACAGAGAAAACTATAAAAACATATAATACAAGAAGTGACACTGAAGGAAGACTATAGAATAGGGAACATTTCAACAAAAATAATTAAAAGGATAGATGTGATAAAATAAAAACAGAGAAACTAGTGATCTTAAAGCTTCGTTGATGAGCTCATTCACAATAATTTCCAAAATTCATGAAGTCTGGATAGTGTTACAAGACAACAAGCCTTTATCCGTTAAAGACAAGTGATCCTCAGTAACAAAAAATCAGAAATATTTTAACAATGTTAAACACATCAGCGTTTGTATACTTAGAAGTAGATGTGGAAAATATATGTATCGTTTAATGTTAAACCAGCCTTTTCATGGCAAACAATATAAACAGGGCCATAAACGTGAATTTTAGAACAGCAAGTAAATCATTTGCTTATCATGTAATACTATGTTGAGTTTGAGCAGAGTCACGGGAATTTATTTTTGTCCAGGTGAAGCATTCATCTTGCCATTAGCATTTAATCATCATCAGAAGCAATTGGCTGTTTCTTCATGCACTGTAACTTGTTAATAGACACGGTGGCATTTGAGTGTCTGAACCCTGTATCTCTCCAGTGTGCCGTCTGACCAGAGGGTTCCTTAAAATGATCCACTGTGATTCAAAACTAATTACTGCTTCAGCAGGTAATTATACTTAATGGCAAGCAAGCAAAACATTCTTTCAAAGTCCTTTATGTATCTGTATAAAACACTGGTCTGTAATAGCCATTCTTTTGTTGAATTATTAATCTACAGCTTCAGTTTACAATTACCTAGAACTCTACTTGCTCAGCAGTTGCAACGCTATTTTAATTTTAGTTCGATATGAGAAATACCTCCACACACCACTAAACTAGCATAATGCATTTATTGTTACCTCTGGCAGTGTTTGAAATGGGAAAAAGACAAGATTAACAGCTAGTGAAATCGGCACAACTCATTGAAACTTAAATGTACCCCACAGCTAAATTATTTATCAGAAACATGGGTAATTCATGTCACTACAGCACACAGCCAAACAATGGAAATATTAGTGCAAGCATTTATTCTTGCCACCTCTAATGAGAGTTAATTAAACAGCACTTATGTTAATGAGTTAGGGTCTCAGATGTGGGGGGTAATAACAGTAATACTAACTAGTAGTCTGGATCTAGCAGTGCAGAGCTGGTAAACTTAACTGTTTTATGTGTACTTAGTTAAGCATCAAACTGTTAATCAGTGATGTAAATGACATTTAGGTGACTACAAGTATACAAACTAGGCGTGTTTACGCCATGCTTTAGGAAAGAAACCATCAACAGAACTTCTTGTGTTAGCTTTTCTACTTAAGATAGTAGTAAGGATTTTTTTTTTTGTAATTTTGGGATAGAGGATCTATGAAAGAGATTGCTCATGTGTGAAGAGACAAGCTACATTTACAGGATGAAGGACAAATGTGGCATAAAGTATAGAGTTAAATCGGTTAGCATTAAAAATGTCAAAGCAGTCAGCCAAGACTACTGAGAGAAAACAATTAACCTAAAACAGATATGTGGTAAGGAATTGGTTCATAATAAATAACCCTTCAGTCTTTATCTGCAACATCTTCTATTTTTTTAGGATGAAGTCTGTTGCCTTCACAAACATTTGTAGTATCAGCAGATGTCATGTCACAGTTTATCCATTAACAAGATAAAGTATAATTTGAAAGGGTTTAGGATACATGGGTAGGAAGATGACATCAGTTAGGGTTCAGTGAATTAGCAAGAATGGAATGTGAAGTAAGTGACAATTCCAAAGCAGTGGGGTTGGATGAGCAGATGTGGTCATTTTACACTTTACTAAGCATGTAGGCCCATTGGCACAGGCACCTTTTCATGGATAGCCCAGACATGGTCTGGTTAACCGATATTCTCTGATCACACAGTGCCCACATGATGACTTTGTGTATTGAACTAATGTCTATTTGTACTTCATTCACAGTTTGCTGTATTGACTACTAGGGCAGAATGCTGACAGAATCCTGTTAGCAAAGGCAGCAACACACACATGAAGGGCACAGAAGCCAAGAGAGATATGTAATGGGAGAGGAAGGCAAGAAGAGGTCTACTTAGAAAGATCAAACGGTAGGAAGGGTGCATTTAGAGAAATCGCATAAAAAGTTAATTTAGGAAAACTGAAACAACCCATGTGATAACATCACAATAACGACTAAGCAAGAAGAAGAACAACAACAAAACGCTAGAGTCACAGAGCTATTTGTAATTAACCAGCTGACACAACAAAAATTGGAGGAAGGGCAATTTAATATGTTAAAAGCAGGAGGATAGTATGTTAGTAAGGGTGTTGCACCAATTGGTAGAACAGCTGCAGATACAAAAATTACTTTGAATAACTTTAACATAGAGTTCTAAGACTAGGGGGCACTTAATAGCTTCATCCTGCACACAAGGGCTTCATTCCTTTTATTTCCATATTAATACTATGAATCATTTAGGCTAAGGGCTACTAAACAGCTTCATCTTTTAGTCCTAAGTTCAATTCCTTCTATTTCCACTTTCACACTAGGGAGTTTGTTCATCCGACTAGTGCTCTCAGATTACCCATAAAAATTGTTGTTTGCAACTACTAGGACTTGGACATAATGGTTAAGGTCTTCACGTCAGAGACACAAGGTACAGGGTTTGATTCTGAACTTGGGATATTGGCTAGGCTTAAAATGAACTCTCAGAGCAGTTAGTTTAGTATTCGCCTTTGAATCTAAGAGGTGTGTGTGTGTGTGTGTGTGTGTGTGTGTGTGTGTGTGTGTGTGTGTGTGTGTATATATATATATATATATATATATATATATATATATATATATATATATATATACACAGCAGCAGTTAAGTAAAACCTAAGAGGAATGACAAGTCAGCGAAGACCATGAGGCTAAGCAAGACAATAAAAATTAACAAAAGGTGACGTTACTTTCATCAATACACCAGCAGCACATGTGCCTTCACAACTGCCTACCAGGGTCCCAGTTCTAGGAAAGTATTAATTAAGGCGTGTTGGGCTGACACCACAGCAATGTTTTAATTCTAAGCATCAAACTAATGAAAAACCTTAGAATGCATGAGGCAGTTTCCAGCATTTTGGTTTGAGCATTAACTCAGCGGAGGGTGACTACCAAGAAGAACATTTCAGAATGCACTCATTCCTCTCAACATCATCATCATTATCAACCCCCCTTTTCCTCAGTTTCTACATGGGGTCAGGGTGCAAACTGTTGCCATCTTTCTTGATTCCTTGCTCCCCTCCACCCTCCTTTGGTAGTCATGCCTGACTATAGCAGGTTTGCTGCCACACAGTTCATCAATCTATTTGCTGAATGCGCTTGTTTCCACTTGCCCTCTCCAATTCTCTCACAAATCTTTTTTATCAGATTCCACTCTTCTTTCCTGCATGTATCCAAATTAATGTAATCTGTTCTCTTTAGCCTTCACTGCAATTGGAGATACATTGGCTTCTGCACTGATGTTATCACGTCTTCCTCTAACTCACAGTTTCCATCCTACCACCCATCTCAGGCAGTTTACCTCCATCACCTCTACCATCTTCATCTGATCTGCCTTTACTGCCCAGGTTTCTTTACCATAAAGACATACTGGTCACACTGATGGGTTGCACACCTTACTTTTCAGCTTCTTTGACTTTCTTCTGCCACTCACTACCCCTGATACTGTGCCATTCATCTGCAGTCCCTCTGATTCTTGCTTTGACCTCCTCGTTTAGACTTCCCTTCTCCTCAACCACCCTTCCCAAATACACAAAGCTGTTAAAATGTTCCGTTTTCCTTTCTAGCTCTGTTTTCAACTTCTGATTCCTGCATTTGTTGCCATGACAACTGTCTGTACTCAATTTCATCTCATATGCCTTCAGTTTTTGCATTCCATTCTCCTGTCATTTGCTGAAGTTCTTGCACAGAGTCTGCCAGTAATGCCACATCATCTAATACAGCAGCTTTACTGATCTGTCCCCTCCAACCTGTTTGCTAATGTTGTCCATCACCAATGTAAACAGCAGTGGGCTCAGGGATGAAATCTGATGCACACCCACTCCCACTAGGGACCCTTCTGTCATTCTGACCACTGTGCCTACTTCTGTCATTGGGTCCTTGTCTCTTGTATTTACAGAACTTTAAACCATCACATGACTGACCAGATTAACTGTCTTGGGATCTTGTCATATGCTTTTTCCAAAGCCAAGGTGGACTCTTACCTCTTCTCTAGCATCTTCTGAACTATCTGTCTCACTGTAAACATTATGTTGGCTGTGTTGGGCATTGATCTGAATCTGATCTGCTCACTATCTTACTTAATCCTACTCTGCATTTTTGTTAATTAATCACCCTCTCCAGCAATTTCATGCAGCATTATGAACATTGTGAATGCCCCCTTTGTTCTTGTACACTGGCTCTGCTGTGCTTATTTTACCATCATGTGGGAAACACCTTTCTCTCCATACTGCTATTAGTACCCTCTGGAACAAATTCTCCCCTAACTCTCCCAACATCTCGATCATATCTGCTGTGACCTCATCTGTGTCTGCTGCTTTTCATGACTTCATATTCTTTAGTGCTGTTCTTACTTCTTCTAGGGTGGGTTCCTCTTCTTCTCTCATTGTGGGCTGTATCTAGGACAGTACAGCTTCTGTGGGGGTTTCTTCATTCAGGAGCTGCTGGAAGTACTCCTTCCATCTGACTTTGATGTTCTGTGGACTGGTTAGCAGACTGTTGCTGCAATCCCTTATGAGGATTGTCTGATGACTATCATTTTATCTTTGTGTCTTTGCATTGAATCCTGATAGGGTACCTTTGTGCAATCTTCTGAGTCACTTTCCAGAAACTACTAAAGTGCCTCCGATGTCTTGTTCTTTGTTGTTGTGACCAATCTCTTAGCATCTTGTTAAGCAACCAGTATTCCTTCTTAGACTGATTTGTCTTTTCTGTCTCCTGTTTTCTCCTGGACTCCTTCTTTCTTTTGATAACTTCCTAGACTTGTGCTCCAGCACGGATTTGCATTATGTATCATATTTCTATACCTCCATGGCTGTATATCTGTTCTGTAGTCCTCACACATGCTGTTATGAGATGATGGTCTTCTTCTTCGACATCACCTATTTCCTCTTCTTCCTGAGGTGCAGGAGGTGTGAATGTTTCCTTGAATTGTGCCTTTGCTCTAGTCATCTTACAGGTCTTCAGCCTAGTTTCTGTTGACCTTATAGCCTTCTCTGACCACTGCTTGCAGTTTATTGTGGCCACCAGTGGTTTATGCTGCAGGATGACTGTTTCATTGAGGATGACTTTGAAATCTCTGACTCTACCCATCAAATCCCTTTCCTAACTATCCAAGGTACATATTGCCCACTCTTGCATGTGACTGTCTCTCTTGCTGAACCATGTGTTGGCTACTATCAAGCCATTTGTCAGACAGAAGTCTAGAATGGCCTCTCCTTCTTTATTCCTGTTTCCTCACCCCAATCTGCCCTAGGCAGTCCTCATATTCCATCTGTCCAAATATGAACATTCATGTCCTGCATTAGCAACACCAACTCATATTGTCCTGGTTTGTCTAGTATGTCCTGGATGTACTGTTTTCCTTACTATCACAATCCTGCTGTGGGATATAGACTGTGATTATAAGTACTGGCCTATTTTTACAGCAGAGTCTGGTTGAGTCTATCACTAATTCTGATGACATCCCTCACTGTTTTCTGTAGATAATGCCTTCCTCACCAGAAATCCCACACCTAGAATATTCTAGATCACAAGCCAGTAGTAACTGGTTTTACATACAGCTTGCACTTACTTACTGGCCAGTAGCTTATCAACTTTCCCATTTTTAGCATGGGTCCATTGAAGTAGACCAGATAATCATCTCACCTAACATCAGCTAATAGCCGTGCGTAGTCTAGTGCCAAATAACACAGTGTGCAGTCTGTGATCCAAGTCCTCCTAAGGGTACCATGCACCACAGTTGATGCCTAAAATGGTCAACACCACCTAAAGTTTGTGCTACGGCATGACTCCATTCAGTTTTGGGTGAGTGTGAGGTGAAAGCATATAGCATGTTATGGAAAGGTGGGGAGAAACCCACAGAGACAAAGGGAGAAACGTGCAAACTCTACACAGGTATTGACTTGTCATCAAACTCAAATCAGGCACTTTGTGCATGGGAGGCAAGGACCTTCACCATTATGACAACTATCTCAACCTCTAAGCATAAGAGATGATAGCACTGGCCCTTAGAAACCATAACAGAGAGTTAGAAGGAGGAGCACTTTCTTATCTTTTCTCAATAGAAGCTCTTCCAGTACTAGACTCTATATAGTAATTGACAGGGAACGTTGATATACACTTAGTTTATTTATTTCATAAGATATGTGCTCATAAAAAGGTCTGACTTTATGAGGAATTCAGCAAATCTAGGATTAGCAGGGGGTGGGGAGAAATGGAGTGAAAGAAAGCAGTTTCAGTTAAATATATAATGTGTAAACAATTGTTTTCTTTTTTTTTCCCCTAAGGTGCAGCAACTACTGAATTTTTTGAACAGAGATGGAGTATCCTGTTTGCTAAAAACATCTCCTGAATATGAACGTCAGACAAAGGTACAGTGTGATGTGATACTATCATTCATTTACTTTGTTATGCAGATCTGTAGCTACTGTGCATGCAAAGTGTTAAGCACTGATTTCTTGTTTGTTCTTACTGGCTGGTGGAGTAGATGCATTGGTCCATGCTTCTGGGAAATCCTAAGTATTCCATCAAGAGACAGTGGTTTATGGCACTCTGTGGTGAAACATGTCCATGAACTGCCCCCATTGCGTCTGCTCTACATATGGCCTGTAATGTTCTTAGAAGGCAGTGGTTCTAGCATTGTGTGGTGCCAAGTAGCATATGCTATTTCCATGCTAGTTCAATTAATTTAGTTTTAGCACTCCATAGGGAGCCTTGTTTACACTGTAGTGCTGTGTCATGACTGTCCTCCATATAATCATGTATCCCATTTAACTCCATGGTGTCAAATATGATCTACCTCCTTCACATCTACAAATGAGTAATGCTGGTTGCATGCTGTCTCATAACAATTCCATTATGCTTAATAGGATTTAACAAATAAAAATGCAACGAATGAACCAAAGAGCAGGTTGACACTTTGTCTACAGAGACAAAATTCTGTAATGGTATGAGAGGTTGAAGTGCTGGCAGGAAGGAATAAGCCTCCATGACATGCCAGTAGCAGTAACCGATGGTTTGAGCACCTGTTCTACTTATCTGCTTACCTAAGAGCACTGTTTTCACCAAGATAACGTAACACAAATGCATATTTTTGTGAAGAAAGCAAAGCAAAATATGTGAGTTATGCTAATTAACTTCTTTTAAAACACAACCACCCACAGATGAAGCAGTCTGAAAGTCCACACTAGAACAGTAATATACCAAAAAACTCAACAGAAAGAATGGAGCAAAATACTTCCAGGTACTTCACAGATTTAATATATAAACCTCAGAACAACTAGCTCAACAGCTTTCCCACAGCGTGCTTCATCAGATTTAAAACATGCAGTAAAAACTTAAATAACCTCATTCAGTGACACCACCCTAATAAACAATCATCTCTTAAAGGCAAACAAATCAGTAATAGTTGAATATAAGCATCCTAGTTTAAAACAATAAAAACAGTTATTAATTCAGTGGTTGCACTTTTAAAAATGGTTTTAAATTACAAATTTCATTCAACCCTGCTAGCTGATAGGACCTTAAAATATGCATCCATTTTATTTCTAGAGATTCAGTTCTGCTTTCCAAATCCCCACCTCCTCACAGTTTGTAACTACTTGTAAAACTGGAAATTTAAAGTGATATGTTTCATTATTCTCTATGATATACTTTTCTAAAGGATTTGTCTTCACTAATCTCTTTATATCCAACATATATCCAATAATCTTTTTTTTAGGATTTCTGTTTGTCTTACCTATATAGAATGAGTCACATTTCATACAGGTAGCCATATACACAACATTTATGGCATTACATTTGGAAAACTTGTTTTTATTCCAGCAGTGGAATATGCCATTGTTGTCATTATCACAAACTCACCTAGAAAACACAAGAAGCCACAAAATGATGTAAATCTGCATTATTTTTTAATGGTTTTACAGAAAAGGGGACATCAGCATCTGACAGTCAGCAAAGTGAGATGCCTTCCTATCATCACAAGGGCCAAATTATTAACTGGTACTCTAGTCTTTAAGCTTCCTATCCAAGGATATTGCTTATAACTTACAATAACACTAAAGTTAAATCTTTACTAGGACCCTCTGGTGTACCCCCTATATAGCATCACTCTTTTGGTCTCACAGTATTCCCTGAATGCAGCAGAAAATCACTTTCTTTCCTTGGTTCTGTGATTTCGGACCCTTTGTCAGTTTGTATCAGTCTTCTTCCATCACCTATTTTAGTACATTGCTAAGTTCACATCTGCAAAATGAAGCAAGGTACATAGACAACAAAGAGGTAACATAATGGGTTACTGTAACAGTGTTTCTTCTAATAACTTGTAAATAGCTTGGTGGCTGTAACTGAAGAAGTAAATAACTTCATATTTAGCACATAGAAGGTATGTGTAGCCATTATGGTGGTACTGAGAATACAAATAACTGGGCTTAGTACTAAGGCCTGCAGGAGTCGTTATCTGTGGAGTTTTGGAGACTGAAGTGCGTATTTCTTGGATTACATTTTTGATCTAGTCTTTGACTTATTGCTTAACGTAGTAATTCAAACCTGTATTATTTATTCCAAAGGACAGGACAATTTGGAGTCATTTCTAGTCACGGAACGTGGCCCTCATTACACTGTCACTCTCTATGTGCTTGTAGACTCTGTCACTGAACGTGAGAAGGACAGTACCAGTGGTGCAGTCTTTGCAAAAACCATACTCCTTTGTGCATAAGGAGTTATTTTATTCAAAATGTTGGGCTGAATTCTTTTGGTAAGGTGATAATTGTTGAACTTTTCCAGAGAGCTGGAATGTTGCTTGTGGGGTGTCAGAACTGCTATGAGGCTGCCTTATCGCCTTCTACTTGACAGAAGAAGTTACTAAAACATAAAAAGGTTCTCCACTGGTACAGAGAAGCATTCTGTCACTGATAATGTTACCACAAACAGAAAAACGAAGAAATAATACCACAAATAACAACCCAGCCAATATACAGAGAATGTATTACTTAGCGCCTCGTCTATTCAGCCTTCAAAGAGTAAAAAACACATTATTAACATGACCAATATATACAGATAAAATTAGCAAAACACACCCACTGTTAATTAAATTAAATTAAATTACATATTTCCACTCACAATCCTTGTTTAACCCTAGTGGTTCCAATGTGTTAAACTTTAAAATATATGAAGTTTCTTTTTTACGAAGTTTAGTATTTAAACTAACAAATTCACCCAGAGATACCTCAACCTTTTCCAAAACACAACCCTGAATACAATCAGGGTCAGAACCATGAAAATAAAAAAAATGACTGACTAAAGGGCTGTCCATTTAACATTTTTATATCTCTTAGGTGTTCTTGAAAGCGCACTTTGAAACTTCTACTAGTTTCACCAATATAATATTTATTACAACTACACTTTAAAGCATATATAACCCCACAAGTGCTTCATTTAAAATTAGCTTTTACAGAAAAATAACATCCATTAATATATTTAAAATGATTTACCACATTTTTACATATGGAACATTTGCCACATTGCACAGTGCCTACAGGTGTTGACATATTCCTGATAATTCCCACAATAGGTAATTCAAAATGGTTATGTACTACCATGTCTCCTAAATTTCTTGCCCTCTTATAAGAAATTTGTAACCTTTTGGGCAATAATGAATACAATTCCTTATCTCTAAATAACATAGGCAAAACTGTCTGTATTAACAACTTTGTTACTGATGACATTAAAGGTAGTTACAAAGAAAACATCATTAATATTTGTTCCATCATTGCCTATATAGGAACTACGAGTATTATCAGGCCTAAGATAAGCCATATCCCTGTTACTAGTTTGAGTATTGGGCCACCTTAATTCCTTTATTTTAGCTTTAGCTTCTATAAATAACCTAGTGTCATAACCCCTATGCAGAAACATTTTTTAAGATTCCAACATTTCCTTATTAAATACTTTATATTACAAAGTCTATGTATTCTTAAAAATTCATTGTATGGTAAAACTTTCATTAAATGATCTGGATGACAACTGCTTCCATATAGGAATTGATTTATCTGTTCAAATTTATTATATAACCTAGTATTTAGTTGATTAAGCTTAATATCCAAAAAATTAACTTCCATCCCCAACTGACTACTATCAAATTATAGGCCCATAGTGTTTGTTTGTAAGTCTTCCACAAATTGAGAGGCCATATCCATGGGGCTTTCACATAAAAAAATAAGATCATCTATATATCTTAAATACAACAAAACCTGTGACCCAGAAAAACTATGACAGTATATATTGTCAAACTCAAATTTGCCCATAACCAAATTGGCATACATGGGGGGCGAAAGCCGCCCCCATCGCCGTTCCTTGTAGTTGATGGAAAACTTCCCCATTAAAAGTAAAAAAAGGATTTGTTAAAAAAAATAAAACCAAATCTATCAAAAAACATGACACGGGTGAATCACCTAAAAAATTGAACAAAGCCTGAATACCAACATTATGTTTAATGTTGGTGCATAAACTTTTTATGTCCATACATAACCAATACATAGAACTATTCCATCTAAATCCCTTTATTTTAGTCAAAATATCTTGACTATCTCTCACATATGATGGTAATCTTAAAACATATTTTTTTCAAAACTTCATGCAAAAAAGTACTGATAGATTTGAAAAAATACTTTTCAGCAGAAACAATAGGCCTCCCAGTCAGATTATTAAGGCCCCTGTGCATCTTGGGTAAACGGTAGAAAACAGCAAGATTGCTATTTGTAACATCATCGGAAGAAAAATAACCTAAACGTTGGCCCTTATCAATAATAACAGATCCCTATCAATAGCTTTAAAATAACATTCAATATTGCATTTTTCATAGACATTGCTATCATTTAAGTGCATGTAGCACATATCTAAATATTGCATCAAATTCAAAACTACAATTTGATTACCTTTATCAGATGGCTTTACAACAAAATTTCTATCATTGCAAAATTTACAAAATTTATATCCATTGTTGTTTATCTAAATTAAAACAAATGTTAGATTTATTATACATTAACACATCATAGTGCTTTTCTACCTCAAAATTAATTGTAGAAATATAACTCTGTATGCATGTATTAGTATATGGGGGAATAAAACAACTTTTAGCCTTAATTACACTAGTATCAAGGCTAGTATGCGCATTAGCAATACCATCATTAACTATACAATCAGGAGAATTATCTGAAGCAGATGTACATGAGTAAAAGGAATCTTCAGAAACACTTTCATAGTATACACAATTATCACTATTAACATTTTTATTCTTATTATTAAAAAAATATATCAAATGCAACTTTCTCCCTAGCAAAAAAATCTCACTTTTTAAAATATGCAATCTAGGAAGAGCAGTGGGTACGAATTTCAAACCTAAACACAATACTGACCTCACAACATCAGAAACTGCAGCATTAGATAAATTCAACAACAAAGAGTCATTTACAGCAAAGCGACCATCAGTTCCATCTCTTCTTTTTGTTAAATTGTCCTTTTTGATTGCCATTGGCATTTCTATATTGTCCTCAGTCACTTCTGTTCTGTTAAC
Source organism: Protopterus annectens (assembly GCF_019279795.1). Lineage (NCBI taxonomy): Eukaryota > Metazoa > Chordata > Ceratodontiformes > Protopteridae > Protopterus > Protopterus annectens. The sequence continues at coordinate 35,165,246 of NC_056741.1, forward strand.
CGTGAAAGTTGTTCGCGGATTTACTATTAGTCCATTGACTGTCGTTGCGAAGCATCCTGTCACTCCCTTTTAGTCAGTGAACTTGCAGTGTGGTACTGACCTACCTAACATGCCTGTCTGATCTCAGTCTACGTTATTCTGAAATCAAGGTACATACATCTGCCATTTGAGACCAACACTGCCTTGTGAAAGGCAGCTCAGTGAGCCAGTGTAACTTGTCAAGCAATTCAGAGATGGTATTTAAACTTTCGCCTTCTTTAAAGATTTCTGTTCCTTGGAGCTTGACCATCATGACTCGCAGGTTTGCATCTCCACCCATTCAAGTGCTCAGCTAAATGGGTCTGAAGTTCATCTTTGGAAAACATTGCCTCTAATCGCCATTAACTTACAGCATCTTACTTGCAGGGCACTTTACTTAGACTTTCACAAAAATCATATGTGCCAGCATGCCTAACTTGTGTTTCCTAATAAAAATGTTTTCAAATTTTTTTTAAGGAAATCCATCAACCTTCCTACTTCCTGTGTTGTGGAAGCATGAGGGGGCCATAGGAGACTGACTTTCTATTCTTTTTTCCAAAAAAAAAAATATGTTGTTAAATTAAAGAAAATAAACAGTCCAGCAATAAAAAATATATATACAAAGGAAAGTCATCAAAAATTGTACAACAAACAAACTGAATAATGTAAACATGGGAACTTGCAATGGGCAATTAGAAACCCATATCTTATGATCAATAATAACGGATTTCTGATATATAAGGTGAAACAATCTGATATAATCTTCCAACCTTGTCTGAAAAATGGTAAACAAATCTAAATAAAAGTAAAGTAAAAAAGAACTCCCTTTATCACTTGGCCCATGATATTGAAAAGATGACAAAGAAATATACATATGCCCTATCTTAGGAGTTTAACAAGATACCTAAAATTGCCCATTTCTCTAACAAATACTTCATTCAGATGTAGAAAAACCCAGCTCAGTACGTCAAAGTTGAAGCAGTAAATCATTTAAAGGTTGTGTAAAAACTGACAAAATCAAAGTAGCCTTTCTGTTCTCAAAAAGCATTTCCTGAGTAGTTGTTTACCCTGGCTGTCTTTCTGTCATTTAACTTTGCAATCTCACTTCTCTTTTTAATGAAGATCTCTTCCAAAAAATACCATCCATATCCATAACATGCTCTACAGTCATTGATTACTCTTCGGGAAGATTTGCTATCTTACTGACATACTGATATCACGTCGGGGTTATCAGAGTCAATTATCTAGTCAGCAAGAGGGAGTAAGGTATACACACAGATGATTTTCAGACTGGGGCTGTTTACATGCATTTTCTGTCTGATTTTCAGTCGTAAGGTAAGTTACACTTTGCTGGTTAATACATTCTTCAAACCCCAATTCATTCTGAATTCCTTTTCTCTGAAAACAAATGTGAAGGCTGCTTCTGTTTCAAGGCCACAAAAGCACATCACGTGCAGCATGAAGTCCATAACTCTTAATCGTCTCTGATTTTGCTTAATGTTCACTGAATCTTACCTTTCATCTGTCTGTGATTTTTGCAGAGTGCCCCAGATTGTACCTCCTATTTTTACCCTGTTCACCCATCGATATTAGAAGACCATAGTTTATATTTCCTTTTACCCTGAAAATACATACTAATGCAAAACCTGTTCCATTAATGAATTTATTAAGTTTGCATACCCAGCTTAAACCAGATACTGGGAAGGGTTATATTTAAGTTACTAAGGGCTCAATATATACATAGTGAATACAAAAGTGGAAAGAAGACACTCTTGCCTAGTGCTCCTAAATATCTGAAAACTTTGAGAGAATATAGAGTTTTAATTTTGGTCTAGGATCCTATACAGATTTTTTAAAAGAGTGATTGTATTATCAGGAAACCACATACAGTGTAAAACCAAACACAGGAAATTCCATTGGACCCAGTCAAATGCCTTCTTGGTATACATCTATTTGCTTCCTCTACCAGCCTAAAAGGTTTCAATGATTTGACACAGGTGGTTTGGTCATGTACAAAATCAGTTTGGTCAAGGTGTATAACAGAAGGAAACATGTTGGAAATTTTGTTAGCCATAATGACTATAAAAGTTTAACCGTTAGATGGGTCAATGTGACATTACTTCTGGGAGGTCTTTTCTTGGTTTAAGACTGACAGAAATTACAACCCTTTTCTATGAACTGGAAAAGGCACCTGTAAAGAAAACAAAACATTTATGATTTGCAAAGACTGTAAAAAAATATCCTTTCTCCTTCATAAATGTTCTAAGCTAAGATATCTGAATCCGGAGTCTTATCTCTAGTAATTTTCTTGCACATTAAGTGAACCTCTTGTGAAATAACTTCCATAGTTGTAATTTTTAGCAGCCACCCAGCCAAGAAGGATGAGAAACTCAAGAAAATTTTCAGCTTCTTCATAAGAAAAACTAAACCTCTGAGGGAGAATACCGAAGTCTGTAGTCAGAGGGCAAAATGAAACTATGAAGGGGAACAGTATCAAAAGATTTCAGTTTCAGTATAGGCTTATCTTGATCTATTTTATAGTCAATGGACTTATTGATATTAGCTTGGAGAGACTTCATCAGTTCTTTATCCAGTCTTCTTCCCTGTAGTATTGCCTTACTCTGTACCTGCAAAAGCAGCCATTGTTATCATAACTTATATTGGACCTGTCTAAACATCTGACTTATATACTTGCATAATGCAGATGTCAGTTCCTCGGTAATGATTGCCATGTGGCAGAAAGGTGTATTTGCTCAATCATAGTATGCTGCTTGCATAATGGAATTAAATTAATTTCCAAAGCCAAAAAAAAAGTTAAACTTCTAATATCTATAAAGTAAAACTGGTTCTATTATGAATTTTGACAAAATAGAAGTATAGCTGAATAGTACTATGGTAGCATTTGTCATTTTGGGTAACATATAATCATGTTCCAGGGAGGCAATAATTTGTTGACCCTAGATAAGGAAAATAATCTTTGGGACACACAAGTATACTCTGTGGAAAGGGGGGGTCAAAACATAGGTATTAATCAACCCTATAGCTTTAAAATACATCTTCATGAATATTTCAAAAGTGGGCATTCTAATGAGCCTGGAGCCTGAACACACTTCATTGGGGCATATACTGTGTTCTAGTCGACCCCCCCAAAAAAATATAAATATCTCCTGAAAGAGAGAGGCCAATTTTCTCATCATTCTAGGTGCATCAGCATTTGAAGTACCAAGGGGAAGATAAAAGGATATTAGTATAATTACCTGCCCTAAGCGGAGGCCCTTAATCACAGCAAAATGAACTTCAGAGATTATGCATTGTACTTGAAATGCATGTATTTGTTAATTAGAATTATTATGCCCCTTTTATTGCAAACACAATAGGAGGAGAATCCTCCCATAGAACACTTTTGTATCACTTTAGTATGCTTAAAATTATAAAGTTGCAGCTCTTGTAACATAATAAAACTGGGTTCCAGCTTCTTTAAGTAACATAAGATTCTGCCTTTCTTGACTGTGCTAGTCAGATCATTCACATTCTATGATATGATGGGAAAGCTACTCATTTGTTTTCACTTACAAGAGACAGTAAAACAGCTCACTGTACCTATCCAGGCATGTCCAAAGGGCAGTTTCAGGTGTACTCTCCGGTCCAACTGGTGAATCTGGGCATTTTGAGGCAATGTTACAATTGTCTCATGTACATAGATAACCCTCTCCTCCTTCCACCAAACACTAATACATGCAAGAGATGCAATTATACAGCCAAACTGGAGGCTAAGCTCTCTCAACCCAAGACTGGACCAGGCAGTCAAGAGGAGAAGGGAATTACTTGCATCACTCCACCAGTCTCACATAGACCTATGAAACCAGCACCGGCAAAAAACACACATAAATACACAAAAACATACTCAGAGGCTCTAAATAAAAATCTGCAAATGCAACAGAGACCTCCAAAGCAGACATCCAAGCAACCTCCACCCCCCCAACACAAACCATGAAACACATACTTCACAAAACCAGTGTGCCACGCAATCACAGCCCCTAAGGCAAAATAACATAACCAGCACACTAGTATTAGGTGACTCTATAGTCAGGCACACTGACATCCCACTCACTAGGCTGAACAAGGAGAAGATTACTGTTAGCTTCCTGCTGGGTGCCAGAATCTGCCACATAACACAAGCACTCAGGTCACTCCAGAACAAATACAAATATGACTCTGTCATTGTCCATGTTGGTGTGAATGACCTGAGCCATACCTCCCTGGACTACATTAAAAGAGACATGGAGGAGCTCTCTGATCACGTAGCCCAGGCTGGTATAACCCTGACCCTGAGTAGCATCCTGCCCTCACCAAGAATGATACCACGGTATAGAGAAAAAATTATCAATTTCAACAATTGGCTAAGCTTCTGGTGTCATTCAATGGGGGACCAGTGTCTGTCAGCCAGGGATGACATGCTCAACAAGCCACGCTGCTTTGCTAGAAACAGCTTGCACCTTTCATCCTTAGGCTTTCGAATACTGGCCAAGGCTCTTGCCACCCCCATAGTGCCTTTTTTAGGCAAGGCTCAAAAGACAAACCCACCACCGTAAATAGCACAAGTAACAAAAAACTGAGGTAATGCTACTCAATGCCAGAAGTCTAAACCTCAAAATGCACGCATTCGAGGCACTCCTCAGTATGGAGAAAATCGATATATGTGCAGTAACAGAAACCTGGTTTAAAGCTCCAGAGAGCACCCCAGCACTACCAGGTACAACTCATACCGGGTCTACCTGATAATGCCGAAACTGCAAAATGCCGACAACGAGAACACCGACACCGGAAGGTCGACAATGGAGATGATCGACAGTTGAAAATCCCGACACTGAGAACACCGACATGTTAAGGTAAGTGTGGGGTTAGGATTAGGGGCGGATTAAGTGAGTTGGGTTTAGGGTGCTGGTCAGGTGAGTGTACAATAGTGACAGACTGTAGGGTTAGGGGCAGGTTAAGTGAGTTAGGGTTAGGGCGCGGGTTAGGTAAGTGTGCGATAGTGGTGGACATTAGGGTTAGGGTTTGGGTTAAGGTTAGTGCATAGATAGTTGTATATGTAAGGTTTAGTGTAGGTTCTTGGTGTACTTGTGTTGTGTGTGTGCTTTTTGGACAGGGGATTTGTTTTGTCTGTTGATTGTCGGGATTGTGGTTTGTCGGGCATGTGAAGTTTCGTGTTTTTGAACTTTCGGTTTTGTGGTGTCAGTGATTTCGTTGTCGGTGTTTTGCAGTTTCGGCGTTATCAGGTAGACCCCTTATACCATACATTTCAGCCGCAAAACCCAAACCGAAATACAAAAGGCGGGGGAGTATTCATCAAGGATACCCACACCTCCAGGTTAGTGTCACAGCATGATGCTTCAGAGATCATCCACATGCAACTAGCAATGGGCAAAACTGCTATTCAAATTATAGCTTGCTACAGATCACCCACCATGTCCCAGCACCCCCTCTCCACATTCCTGGAAACACTGGTAAACCTAAAGGTCCTACCAAACATCCTGATATTGGGTGATTTCAATTACCCAAACATTAACTGGGAGAACTACTCAAGTACAAACTCCCTTGCCCAACATTTCCTAGAATTTATAAACTCAAACACCCTGGATCAACTGGTCAAAACCCCCACCAGAGGTGACAACATATTGGACCTGGTTATCAACAACATGGGCGACCAGTGTTCCACACCGGAGGTCAACCCCTAACTGGTTAGATCTAACCATAAACTAATCACACTGGATGTCCACATTCTGCCACAACCCCCAGTCAAAGAAACCACAGTGAAAAACTTTTTAAAAGCAAACTTCACGTTACTTAAGACTGAGGTGGGAAGTTTCAAAGCCCCCATGCTAAAGGATAACACTGTCCAAGCTGCAAAATCCTTTACTAATGCACTCTACAGGCACCTACAAGAATGCATGGATCGTGCTATCCCAACAAAACCAAAACTAATTCCTCCAAGAAAAGGAAACCAGTCTGGTGGACCCTTGCCATAAACAAGCTATACAATAGAAGGAGGAAACTAGTACAGAAAAGAGTAAAATCCCAAGAAGGGAAGACATTCCTGATCAGTATCAGCAAGAAACTGCATTCCCTCATAAAATTATCCAAGGCTAGCTTCAAAAGAAACATTGCCATGGACTCCAAAGATAACCACAAGGCATTCTTTAGCTATATCAAGAATCTAACTGGCAATTCTCAGATCTGCTCAGAGTTAGTGCAGAATGGCACAAAATACACTGAATTGACTGATATAGCCAATATCCTGGCAGACAGGTTCAGTGCAAACTTCACCCCATCCCCCGCTCACCCCCAAAAGGGCCCATAACTATACCAGAAGAATGTTGTTGTTGTCTTTTGGCTTTTCCCGGTTAGGGGTTGCCACAGCGGAACTCCGGTCCGCTAATGATTGGCAGTAGATTTTCATGAACACCGAGGTGCCAGCTCGACGTTCAACCTTCATTGAAGGCATGCCCATTTACACATGTCTTTCAAATGCCCACCCAACCGAGGGGAGGACATGCAGACTCCACACAGAAGGCACTCCCCGCACTCCAGCCGAGAATCGAACGGGAGAACCTCCTGCTGTGAGGCAACAATGCTACTGCTGCACCACCATGGATGTATGTGCCCCTGAAATTACAGACACTCAGGTTAAAACAGCCCCCTCCAAATCCAAAAACACAGCATCAATGTGACCAGACGGTGTCCCAGGCTGCGACCTACATGAGCTCAAAGATGAACTAACCCCTCACCTAAACACACTGTTCAAACTCAGCCTCTCCACAGGCTACATGCCCACAGAGTGGCACACAGCAACGGTTATTCCGCTCCACAAAGGTGGAGCCACAACGGACCCCAGGAACTATCGCCCTATAAGCCTGACTAGCTTGTTCTGCAAAGCTATGGAGTGCATCATTATGGATCTCATTGACAGAGACATTGGGAACCTCCAAACGCTGGACCCTACCCAGTTTGGCTTTGTTAAGGGCAGATCATGCCCCCTAAACCTGGTGGACTTCTTTGAGACAGTTACCAAGGCTATAGATGAGGGAATGGTGGTCCACACAGCCTACCTAGACCTCGCAAAGGCTTTCAACACCATTCCCCACCTCAGGTATTATAGACAAGCTCACCAGCCTGAACATAAGCCGCGACATCACGAGATGGGTTGCCAACTGGCTCACGGACAGAACCCACATGGTAAGAGTTGCGGGAGCTAGGTTGGACTCTAAACTGGTTACAAGTGATGTTCCCCATGGCTCAGTCCTAGGACCCCTCCTGTTCGGTATATACTTCTCAGAGGTACAGGCAAGCACAGGAGGACTATGGTTGACCAAGTTCGCAGATGACTGCAAACTAGGGGCTATAATTGACTCTCCAGCTGACACAGACATCTTCCAAAAGGGTCTCACTGAGACAGATACCTGGTTTCAAAACCATGGCCTCAAGCTAAATGCCAAAAAGTGCATAGTCATCCCCTTTGGAAAAAAACAAAGTACCCACAAACTACCACATAGGTGGTAAGGTGGTAGTCCCCTAAATACGGAAGATGTAATAAGGTATCTGGGGACCCAAGTAGATAGTAACCTCTCATTTGATAATCACATTGCCAAAGTGGTTAGAAAATCCTTCTATGTGGCCTACCTAATCACAAAAGGTTTTGCATTAAGATCGAAAGAAGTTATTGGGCCCCTCTACGCATCACTCATCAGACCCATCATAGAGTACAATGCCCCATTTCGGATGTACCTTACAAGACACCTGCAACAACTGGAAAGACCACAGAAGTACCTCACCAAGAAGATCACTGGCCTCAAGCAGATGCCCTATGCAGCTCGACTGAAGAAACTCCAGCTGTACTCGGTTGCATACCGCCTACTCAGAGGTGATCTCTGCCTGACATACAAGGCCATGTCCAACCCAGAACTGATGGACATGCTCCATCTAAAGAAAACCATATCCCCTCAAGCCACACGCTCCTGGGATGTAAACCTCACCACAACAATAAATAGGACATGCTGGAGGGATAGATTCCTGTCCCAGAGGCTTTCTATGCTCTGGAACAAGATTCTCATCTACATTAGGCAGAGCTCCTCGCTAGCCCTCTTCAAGAGAAACCTTGACGAGTGGATGGGAAACAGAACGTTTACCCCAGGGATCACTTCAATGGCTCTGCTGGACAGAGGCACAGGGAACTAATCTAAGGGGGTGGCGAAAGCCAACACATTCTGGCTAGGCTTATAAATGCCTTCGGGCAGATAGGCTAGTACCTACCTATGAACCTAAAACTGAGCCTACAATAAACAAGGTTTATGCTCTTGCTGTCTAAGTGAGTCAGATGATAAAGAAGACCCACACAAGCATAAAGAGCAGCAGATAAAAAATGCAGTCAGTTTGCTAAGGTAGAAAAATAGAGCTATATGTGTAAACTGAAAATATCAGTACTGCAATTATTTTACCCATAACAATAAACAGATTGTATAAACAAAGAGAAATATATAAACATAAAATGCACAAATCATAAATGTATGCAGCTACATACAAAACCTGCAAAAAGGGCAGCACAGTGAAGCAGCAGGTAGTGTTGTTGCCTCATAGCAAGACATTCCCTGGTTCAATTCTCAGCTAGGGTGACTTCTGTGTAGAGTCTATATGCCCTCCCTATGTTACTGTGGGTTTTCTCCTGGTGTCCTGCTTCCTCCCACATTCCAGGGACATGCAGTAAGCAGATTATACACTCTAAATGTTCCCATAGGTATGAGTGTGTGTGTATGTGTGGTGTGGAAGAACTAGTGCAGCAGGGCTAGCCACCCAGTAGTGTGAATCTTGGCTCTAAATGATTGTCACTGTTTAAGTGACACCCGATTCCATGTGCACAAATGGAAAAAAGGGTTAGTGGATGAATAGATACAAACCCTGCAAATATGTTCCCAACAAGGGGGTGTAAAGCCCCTTCTTTTCCTGTGATGCCTTTCTTATCAGCCACTCATAGGCAAGATAGTTTATCAAGCACTCAATGGAAAAGCATCATCAGATTTGAGCCATGTCATGTTCTATCTTCCCCCATCCCTATAAAAAACAAAATCCTTACTAACTAGTAAGTTTCCTCAAGTGAAACTGCCTAACAACAACACACACACATTTTACAAACATTTTTACAACTTGGCGAGACTTCCTAGTTAATATTATTAAAATAATTGCAACAGTTTGGAAAAAAGAAAACTATAGTCTACCTGCAAATTAACAAACTATGCAAGATAGAGAAAAATAGGGGGGGGGGCCCTGATATCCAGTATAACTTGTAAGCTCCAAGCATACCAACTAGAATTAGAACCTGTCATGGTTAGTGCCTGGCTAACTGTGACCAGTTGCTGTTAACTTGATAAGGAAAACCTTTTTCTTCCTTTTAACAGTTCATCATGAATCCCAAAGCAGCAATGAAAAAAAAAATCCTCACCAAACACCACATTTTTGTCACTATTTCTGCAGGTGCTCAGCATGTGTCCAAATGTACTTACTAACCCTTGTCCATAATAGAAGATATAAGCACAGGGATGTGAGACTAGATGCACAAAACGGCAGACAAGTTATAATGCAGACAGACCTATGAATGCTCAGCAGATAACAATTATGATCCAGCAGAATAGCAGATTAAACTTGGCCAGCCCAGCAGATAAAATAGATAAAATAAAGAGAAGCTTACAGGCGGACTCTGCAATACTTATGCACATCTGCCGCCACTGCTGTTTCCCTCCGAGTCCAACAGACACTAGCTGATGTCATCACACATGCCCCTGTAGACTGGTGATGATGTTGACATCAGACATAAATTTAAAGTGCTAACAAAAAAAAAAAAAAAGACCGGGAAATTTGGAAATTAAGGGGGCCACACAGGAATTCTTGGCACCCCAATATTTTGCCCTCAAAACCAGTAAATACCGAGGAATTCAGTATGGTTGAGAGATATTGTTACCACCTTCTGTCTTAACACCATCCTACTTTTAAAAAAATAGGAAATGGTTCCATGATCCTAAGGGCTTGTTTTCAGTGGCTTAGTATGAACAATAGAGCCCTCTGCCACTCATCTTAAGAGGTTGACTCTACAGCTTATGATTGTTGGAGACTAGTTTGCCTCTTCTAAAGAGTGAAGTACATACAGACCCCTAAGAAGACAAACCTTGAGCTCCGCTGAATAAAGGAGACATTTCCAGTTGCTAAGAGAGTATGTCTTATATGCAGTTGAAAGGAGGCAATCCTAACTCATGTCTCAGGGGCATAGTCATTACGCATAACAATTCTTTGATTTTTAAAAATCATTACCCTTCTTAGGAACCAGAAGAAGGACAACACTCTTTCCTTGAAATGAGGAAGGGGACTAAGAATGGGAAGCTCATTTAGTCTTTATCTTGAGGGGAGAAGGATTCTTCCTTGAGTGGGATGCCTGTCCATTCAGCTGGAAGCCTTTGCATAGACTGTAGGCAGTTCCTGGCTTCCAGCACATCCAGAATTCCATTAAATTATAAGCTTTTCCACAAGCTACAGTCATCCAACTCTATCCCCTTTGCATCTGTGCATTGCAGGTGAGTTTCCGTGAAGCTTATATTTTCTTCCCTTTTGGACCGATCGTAGTGACATAGTGACTGATGAAGCTGAGACAGTGACTGCCAGCAACTCAGTCCATCATTGTCCTAACTGGATGTTCCTACTCTACACATTTGTGATGTGTATGACCAGTTCAGGTTTTATCTGAAGCAGGTACATAAAATGAAGAAGACAGAACAACTGTTCATCCCCTTTTTTTACCAGGTAAGGACAGCCTCTCCCTATTTGGTTAGGATAGCTTGTCTCTGGCCTAGTAACTTTATTTCAGTGGACTGCTAGTTGTACCATTTTCGACCATCAGGTGATAAATTACCATTTGATCCATTGAAACAGAAAAAGCACAGAAGGTACCACAGCGGCCCTCACTGTCCATTTTAAGAATACATGCATTGTATACATCTGTGCAATAACTGCTTGCTTGCTGAGGTATACCTTCATCAAGAATTATTGCTCGGACACTGACTTTAGGAGAAAAGGTCATAAGGTCATAAGAATTTTGAGTGTTCAGGCCAATTTGCCGACAAGGAACACTGATTCTATAGTATAATATAGTTTATTATTTTTCTTATAACTTTCTAAAATATGAATGACAAATTTTAATAGGTATGTTATTCCATGAAACTGTCATTTAGCTTGCGATAAATAAATACATATCTTCATCTGGTTTTATATAAATAAGTCTTACATTTCATATTTTTGTCCTTTAGTAGTTTATCATTTTTGTACATCTCTATATTAAATAAGATTTGCATTATATCATCATGAAAGGTTTTATACACTAAGAAAAATTTCCTCATATACCTATAACTTAAAGAATAAAGACTTAGTTATTTACATTTGTCTCCGTATACAAGATCATTTACCACACTGATTTGTTTAGTGAATTTATGTTGAAAATGTGCTTCGTTTTGTACTTTGGGACTTCACGAATTGGCCTTTAGAGCTATGCCACTTTGAAACGTCCTGCTTCTAACTTGTTTCCTCTCGGGGACTGTTTTATACTGCTTGACATTCTTTTCAGCTTTTTCCCATTGTGGATGGCTTTTTGAAATGAAATCTAACACATTTCTTAGTTCTCACCTTAGAAGTAGATATCTGATGGGCATTTGCCGTGCAACCTCATTGCTATCCCGTCCCTAGGTTTGTATATCTAATTCCTCTGATTTACAGATGGATTTTGCTGCAAGTATTCTGCTTTGCATTTTTATATCTTTCTTGGTTGCATTTGCTTATTTATTTTACATGATGGCTAGGTCCTCTTATTAATGTTAAGTTAATGTTCACCTTGGCCAGAAATACTGCACCACATTGTCTCAGTCCAATGTATAGTCACTATGACATTTGTGGGCAGGAAGTGTTCGCAACTCCAAGTGTGGGGTCTAGAGTCTGAAAGAACGATGTTGAGAAGAATGCTGAGCAAGTAAAAACTGAAGGCATTCATCACAAAGACAATCTAATTTGGTGAATAGTCACTTCCCATTACATCTCAGGTATTTATCATGCTCAGGCTTATCTCCTTACATTCTCGAATATTTGATGTTAACCCTACAGACTTATAGCCCTCAGTCTAACGTCAGTGGTACGTTGCTCTATACCTTGTTTACAGTGGCACTGATCCTTGCATCAGGTCCTCATTGTAGTTGCTGGCTGATCCCATAAAGGAACAATAAGCCGGCGGCTCATATTTGACTTCTCCTTTAATCATTATATTATGAAACACATCTGTACTGACTCATTATGTAGATAACAATAACACTTTAGGGCTAAATCTATTGGATTGCAATATAAAAGTTACGGATATTGTTCTACCGCTATTACCAGTATTGGCGCCATTTTGATTTTACAGGACCCATTATTGCCTCAGTTCTACTGCCTGTCAGGGTATCAGTTGGATAATCCATTGGTGACTTCTGTAAAGGGTAAAAGGTGGAGGTGGGTATTCGTGGTGTCATGATTAGGGTTAACCTACTGGCAAATGACCCATAACATCTGATGGAGTGTGGGTGAAGGGCCTTGAAATAAATTAATAAACAGATGGGTAAAAGGAAAACAAATGACTAAAGATGTCTTCCTGTCATGACAGAAGGAATGTGCCTGGAAAATGATATAGCACAGTTCCATGTACAGTAAATTCCTTTATGCTTCCTGCCTCTTTAGTACAGCTGATTACTGACAGCAATACGTTATACATTTCAAAGACATGCATCTGGAGCGTTTCTCCCCGGGCCTCTGCTGAAAGTTGGCTTCATTCCAAGTCGGACTTTCCCAGTAAACAAATAATAAACAAATAAATACACAATTTTCAGTACTGAAGCCCCAAAGGAGCAAAAAATGTATTTCTTAATCTTATTAAACAGGCAGGCCCTACCGGACCAAGATCCTTTTACAGAGGAGATATAGGGGACACATCTCAGATTTATCGATTCTTATACTGGTTTGACATATTGTCTATGGATGGATGCATACAAATGCAGAAACTGTAGGCATATATGCATTTAAATAACATCATTTATACACACATGCATATTGTACAGCTTTGTCTACAACAAAGTCTTTATGGACCTTTTACTCATAATAACTAAATGCATACGGCTTAACAATAAACTGCCTATGTACTAATTCATTACTTAATTAAATGCAGAACGCACCACATTATACTAGCTAGGTACTCACTCTGCTTGACTAAATACATGCAGTACACTATCAAGACTAAATGTATGTAGTACAATATCTAATTATTGATTTCTTGCTTCACTAAGTGCGTCCAATAAAACATTGAACTAGCACGATATTGATTATTTTCTTCATTCAATGCATACAGTTCCATACTCATTCCGTGGTTCACTAAATGCATGTACCATACTACATTAGCTAAGAATTCAGCTTTTGCTTCATTAAATGTGTGCATTATTGCATTACACTGTTATGCACTCATTTCAAACTTCATGAAAAGCATGCAGCGTGTATTACACTGGCTAGGAGCTCACTATTTACTTCACTAAATGCATGCATTACATTACAGTACTTAAGCACCAAGTCCCTGTTTCTCTAAATGCATGCAGTATGCTATACTAGCTACATACTCCCTCCTGGGTTCACTTAATGCATGCAGCAGACCAAACCAGCAAGCTACTCATTGTTTACTTAATGAGATGTATGCTTCACAATATTACACTATCTACGTAGTACTTTCTTATTTATTTAAATGCATGCAGTATGTTACACCAGCTAGGCACTCACTTCTAACTTCAGTAAATGCATGCAGTACATTACACTAGCTAGGTACTTATGTCTTACTTAACAAAATGCATGCGCTACACTAGCAAGCTATTTGCTCAATACATCACTAAATGCATGCAGCATATTACTCTAGTAAGGCATGCATTTCTTTCTTCAATTAATAATACATTATATTAGCTAAGCACTTGTACCCAATGTTCTTAAATGTACAAAATATATTATACTAACTAGATAATCCTTTCGCTCTTCACTGAAGGGATTCCACATGCTAGTAAGGTGCTCATTCCTTGCTTTACTACACGTCCACAAGCACAAGGTTACAGTAGCTAAAGTATCCCTTTCTTACTTCACTAAATGCATGTAACGCACTGTATTAGCTAAGTACATTACACCAGCTAGGTGCTCATTTCTTACTTCACTAAATGCTTGCAGTATGTTACACTTCCTAGTTAACCATTTCTTACTTCACTAAATGCATGTAACACACTGCATTAGCTGTGTACATTACACCAGCTTGGTGCTCATTATTTACTTCACTAAATGCTGCAGCATATTACACTTTCTAGATAACCATCCCTTGCTTCACTAAATGCATGTAACGCACTGTATTAGCTAAGTACATTACACCAGCTAGGTGCTCATTTCTTACTTCACTAAATGCATGCAGTATGTTACACTTCCTAGTTAACCATTCATTACTTTATTAAGTGCATGTAATGCACTGTATTATCTGAGTACATTACACCAGCTAGGTGCTCATTTCTTACTTCACTAAATGCTGCAGCATATTACACTTTCTAGATAACCATCCCTTGCTTCACTAAATGCATGTAACGCATTGTATTAGCTGATTGCATTACACCAGCTAGGTGCTCATTTCTTACTTCACTAAATGCATGCAGTATGTTACACTTCCTAGGTAACCATTCCTTACTTCACTAAATGCATGGCACACACTGTATTAGCTGAGTACATTACACCAGCTAGGTGCTCATTTCTTACTTCACTAAATGCATGCAGTATGTTACACTTCCTAGGTAACCATTCCTTACTTCACTAAATCGTACCTTTCAACTGTACAGATTTTCACAGAACGTCCACATTTTTGCCTCATATTTTTGGTTTGTTCCTCGTAATTGTTTTTTTTTTTTTTTGGTTTTCTGGCAAATGATTGGCAAATCATTGAGGATGGAAATCAGAAAATAATGACAGGCATTTGAGTTTCTGACATTGTACCCATCAGAAAATTCATGCAAATTGAAAACCTGTTATTCTATCAACTTTCTAAGTTTATAAGAGCAATATTTAAAAATTGTCCCTATTTTAGGACCATTGTCCCCCATTATTTATGGCTTTGTCCAGATTTCTGGTCTAAAAGGTTGAGAGGTATTCACTAAATGTATGCAGCACAGTGCACCAGCTAGGTACCCATTCCTTACTTCACTTCAATAAATGCAACACACAAACTAGCTAAGTACATTACACCAACTAGGAACTCATTTTGTACTTCAGGATGCACATGCAACACATCACACTATCTAGATACCAATTCCTTACTTCACTAAATACATGCAGTACATTACAGTACCTAAGTATCTATTCCTTACTTCACTAAATACATGCAGTGCATTACAGTACCTAAGTATCTATTCCTTACTTCTCTAAATACATGCAGTGCATTACAGTACCTAAGTATCTATTCCTTACTTCACTAAATACATGCAGTACATTACAGTACCTAAGTATCTATTCCTTACTTCACTAAATATATGCAACACATTACACTAGCTCTATAGCCATTCCTTATTTCATTCATTTTGCACAGCACATTAATTACACTAGTTAGATACCCAACTTCACTAAATGCATACAGTCTGTTACAGTACCTTAGTATCTATTCCTTACTTCACTAAATGCATGCAGTACATTACAGTACCTAAGTATCTATTCCTTACTTCACTAAATACATGCAACACATTACACTAGCTCTATATCCATTCCTTATTTCACTAAATACTTTCGACAAATTATAGTAGCTAGGTACCCATTTGTTATTTTACTAAATACATGCAGCACATTACACTAGTTAGATATGTATCCCTTATTCCTCTAAATACGAACAGCACATTAAACTACCAAGGTAGCCATTTCTTTTATCACTAAATGCATGAAACATGCTACACTAGCAAAGTATTCATTCCTTGATTCACAACATGTACATAAGAACAAGGTCACACGTGATAAATATTCATTCCTAACCTCACTCTACAAATGTTACATGTTAGAGTAGGTAGTCATTCATTCTTACCTTCACTGTACAGAGTGTTGTATTTACTTTCTGCTAGTTTTATACTTCACTAAACAAATGCAGCATAACTTTAGTTATGTACAGCCATCTTACGTCAAACAGTTGACTGAATGGGTGTTCCAGTAAGATTAATACACAATACACGACTGCTATTTTATAATGGAGAAGAAAATCAGATGCTAATTTTATGTATTACTTATTTATTTTATACTTTGATGCATGAACACCAAGGTGCCCCTTCTTCAGAAAACACCTGCAGATAAATAAGTGCTTTGCAGCTGAGAGATGATTTTTATAATATTTCCAAAGAGATGTGATTGCCTGATTGATTGATTGATTGATTGATTGATTGATTGATTGATTGATTGATTGATTGATTCCTTTTGATTCATTCATTTTTTCATTTCTATTTGTTAAGCAGGATAGCCTGATTGAGCTCAGATATTTGCTTTACAGCAAAGGCCCAAAGGCAATGTCTCTGTAAGAAAATAAGTATATTATATAACTGAAACAGTAACATAAAAATAAGTAAAACGAGTAATATAAATATTAATTGATTTGCTTTTTGCACAATTTTCATAAGTACAAAGACAGTTCGCATTTGTTTGTAAGCTTACTGTTCCATGTGTGTTGCAGAAATGTGTTACATAACCTAATTAAGTTATAACAGTCAAAGTCAAATTAAACCTTATTGTTGTTTAGATCTGCACATAGTGCAGCTAAACAAAATTAGGTTGCTTCGTTCCAGGTGCAAGAAACATACATACATACATAGATACATACATACATATAGTTACTGTTTAGTAATTCTAGGACAGACACAGCCATTACATGTATAAAAACGTGCCATTTAGGGTATTGTACAAGTACATATTGCACAAACTTGAATTTTCACATTAACAGGCACCTGTCAATCAAAAATATTGCATAGAGTATTGCACATTCAAGTTTCAGGACAGATGAAGATTTGGATATTGCACTAAAGTATGCTACTAGTATTAGTGATCTTAGAATAAATGGACATGAGAGTATGTCATTTACTGGATTAATCAAGAGAACATTCAGTTAATTGGTTGAAAGAGCAGAATGGCCTGTTGTTAGAGTTCAGCAATCTGGTAGATAAGAGGAAAAAGCTTCTATTGAGCCTGGAAGTCTTACAGTGCATGCTGCGGTAATGTCTACCTGAAGAAAGATGAGAGAACATACCACAAGCAGGGTGAGTATGTTCATTTATTATCTTTCTAGCTCTTCCAATGCATTGAGATTTGTGTAAGTCATCCTGGGATGCCAGTGGACAGCCAATGATTCTTTCTACTGCTGTTACTACTCTCCAGAGAGCCTTGCGATCTGATGCACTATAGTTTCCGTAATATACAATGATATTGTTTGTCAGTATAAAAAGTTTGGAGGATGGACTGTGACAGTTTTACTTTCATCAGTTTACATAGAAAGTGCAAATGTTGCTGCACTTTTTTGATGGTGTGGTTGGTGTGTACTGACTAAGACAGGTCCTCTGATATGTGTATACCCTTCTACTGCTACTTCCTTGATTTCCAGAGGTTGATGTGCTCCCTGGTCCACAGTCAGTTCCTTGGTCTTGCTGATGTCCAATGCCAGATTGTTGCTGTCACAGCAGATTGTTGTCACACCAGCCTAGCAGATGTTCCACTTCACTCCTGTATGGTGTTTCCATGCTGTTCCTGGCAAGAACTATGACTGTGGTGATATCTGCAAACTTGATCATTCTGTTGGATTCATATCTGGCTACACATTCATGTGTAAGCAAGGTGAATAGTAGAGGACTCGGGAAACATCCATGTGGTACACCCATGTTCAGAGTTATGCTTTAAAAGCTATTATTTCCCGCACATACCTTTTGGGTTCTGTCTGTGAGAAAGTTTAGTATCCAATTGCACAAGGGGGTGTTGATGCCCAGTTGGATTAGTTTCATCACTAGATTCTGGGGATGACAGTAATAAAGGTGGAACTGAAGTTGATGAATAACATCTTGAGATGACAGTCCTTATATTCCAAGTGACTCAAGGTTTCATAAAGTGCTAAAGAGATGGCATCCACTGTGCAGCGGTTTGACCTGTAGGCAGAGATGGCATCTGCTGTGCAGCAGTTTGACCTGTAGGCAGAGATGGCATCTACTGTGCAGTGGTTTGACCTGTAGGGAGAGGTGGCATCTGCTGTGCAGCGGTTTGACCTGTAGGCAGAGACGGCATCTGCTGTGCAGCGATTTGACCTGTAGGCAGAGATGGCATCTGCTGTGCAGCGGTTTGACCTGTAGGCAGACTGCAGTGTATTTAGTGTTGAAAGTATGCTTACTGAGATGTGGTTCTTGATCAGCTGCTCTAAGCACTTCATTACTGTCGATGTTAGAGCAACTGGGTGATAATAATTCAGACTTGCTGGTTGTGGTTTCTTGGGTAAGGGAATGACAGTCATGTTCTTAAAGCATCTTGGTATGATGGTTAATTGCAGTGATGTATTGAAAATGTCTGTGAGTACCAATGCCAGCTGTGCAGCACAGACCCTAGAACCCTGCTCACAATGTTATCCAGACCAGCTGTTTTCCTTGGGTTAACTCATCTCAAAGTTTACAGTACATCAGCTGTGCTGAGGCATAACACTTCCTCATCCTAACTTACAGGGAGTTTATTTGCCAGTTTTGTTGTCCAAATCAAACCTGCTGAAGAAGTTGTTAAGTTCGTTTAAGAATTCTGTACTGTCGTCTCACTTGGCAGATGCAGGTTTGTAGTCAGTTATGGTATGTATGCCTTTCTATAAACATCTATAGTCCCTTTGGTCATTAAAGTGACCCTGAAGTTTTCTTACATAGGTTCTCTTTGCCTCTTTTATGCCTTTGTTTGAATGCTGCATTACATTTCTTTATAAGCTTGTACACCTCACTGGACAGTCATGGTTTTTAGTTTGCACATATGGTGATGTCTTTAGTAGTTGTCATATCATCCACACATTTTGAGATATAGGCCATAACAGATTCTGTATATGCTTCCAGGTCTATTTGGTGATTCCTTGTGGTTGCCTCCCCGAACATCGACCAGTCTTGTACTCTCAAAGCAGTGTTGCAGTGCTGTGACCACACCATCAGGCCATAACCTTATTTATTTTTTTGATGGTTTTCCTGATTTTAGCAGCGGTTTGTATACAGGAAACAACATGATGGCAAGATGATCCGAGTTGCCCAGGTGTGGTTAAGGTGCTGCCCTATATGCCAGTTTTATGTTGGTGAAAACCCTACTTAGTGTATTCTCCCCTCTGGTCACGAAGTTCACATGCAGATGGTAGTGAGGTAGTACTGATTTCAGATTGGCTTGGTTATAGTCATCTGCAATTACATGGGCAAACTCTGGGTTCCTGTTCTGGAGTTCACTTATGGACTGCTATAAACTGGCAACTACTGCATTGGTGTTTGCACTGGGTGGAATATAAACAGCTGTTTTCTCACTCCATTAAACTCTCTAAGCAAGTAATAGGACCTGCATTTTAGAGACAAAAATTCAATGATCACTGAGCAATGTGAGGTTCCACCTCACAGTTAATACACCAGTTGCTGTTCGTGTATATACATACATACAGCCCCACCATGAGATTTGCCACAGAGTGAATGAATTCCGTCAGCACAAAATAATGTCATTCCCTCTATATTTACTGTGCTGTCATTTATGTTGGAGTTAAGCCAAGCTTCAGGGAACACAAATAAACCACTGTTTCTCACCTTAGTATGTGTCGAGAGTTCCAGCCTTAAGTAATTCATCTTACTCTCTAAAGAGCATACATTAGCCAGCAGTAAGGAGGAAAGTGCAGGCCTTTGTGGATTAGCTTTCAGTCTGGCTGTAATTCCTGCTCTGGTCCCTCTTTTTCTTGATCTTTCACATCTTTTCTTTTTTACACATCTGCCAGGGACGATGAATGTACACTTAGCCAGATCTGTGCATTTTTGGCCATGTTTCAGCAAGATACCTAGCTGTAGTAGTTCCTGGAGTGTGTTAGGCCTTAGAGGCCTCACTGTTACTAGCTCATCATACATACAGCACTGCGAAATTAGAGATCGAATTTCAAGTAGATTCTCAGCATTGCAGGATATCATACCTTCATGTCCTGCTTCTGAAACTGATTTTTCTGATGTATCCAATAAAAAGCATGACAGATAGTGCACTTTTCTGTAGGGATCTGAAACGGCCGCTACCACACAGGGTGCCACCATTTTTTTGATTTTTAGAAGAAAAAGAGAGGGAGGGAGAGAGAGAGATGAAGGAATAAACAAATAGTATTAGGTATTTGGTTACGGTAAAGATATGAGGCTTGCAAAGAAAAGATAAAAGATGATCTAAGTGATGGTTGTTTAGATGGAGGGGTTGAGATGTTACAATATTTGCAAGGTCAGAATGTTTTCATTGGTGATAGCACTGTAATTTGCTTACAGTGATGCTATAATAGATATTATTTTATCTCTGTCTAATACATAGTTCCAGGTAGCTGTTGATGATTTTCTCAGTTTTGATTTGATTTGACAGTAAGTACTCAGTATTGATGTAAGGATCATTGTACCCTTGATGTTGTATCTGTTATGACTAATTTGTAGATTTTAGGGCATTTATTAAGTTGATAGAAGAACTTGCATACTCTTTTTAAAGTTGAGAGTAAATTAGAGTTTTTTGTAGAGTAAATGCTAAGCGGTATTGTGTGGTTTGTGGGATTTTCTGTAATTCTGGTTACTTTGCTTGCCTGTGTAGTTGTGTTTTACGTAAGTTTGTTAGTATAGGTGAGTAATATGTGTTTTATGTAAGTTTGTTAGTATAGGTGAGTAATATGTGTTTTATGTAAGTTTGTTAGTATAAGTGAGTAATATAAAAGGCTAAGAGGTGTTTTGCTAGATGCAGGAATTGCTTGTTCTGTTAAAAAAGGCATGGCTTTATAACATTCCCATTTTTTTGTTTGTTTAGGATACAACATAACCTACATGTTGGATGAATTTCAGCGTGTTGTCTATAACTCCTAAGATTTTAGCAGTTCCGTGATAATGTTTTGCAATGTTGTGATTCTGAAGTCTGAACATTTGAATGATTCAGGACACAAAAGAAGCAAGTGTTTTCTTTACATTCAATAATTGTTAGGATTCCATTAGCCATTGTTCAGTGTGTAATGTTTTGTAGTTTGTAACCCTGATCAATGGATGGGAAATCAGAAATTTACCTCAGGTCGGCCCCCCATGTCTCTGACAGACAGAGGCAGACATTATTGCCCAAACTAACATACCCCCTCCCACATAATCTCTAGAAACTTCCTAACTAACATACCATCTCCTAATAAAAGCCCATGATACATAGGGACACAATTGGGTTGGGTTGCATGGCTAGGCTTATTAAGGCCCTTGTGGTCATTAGCATAGTATATGCCAATGAACCTGTGAACTATTGGCTGTTTGTGTAGTGGTAGAATCATATGTGCATTGAATTAAGGAAGCATTTTTAACTTTTTGTATATCACTGACAACTATTTTGAATGTCAATGGACCTATTATTAAGCATTGTGGAGCACATATTGGTAAGATAAGTAGATATATTGGCATTGTACATGTTTCCTAGTAATGATACAGTTATGAAACTACATTATAGCATTACTGCTTAAGTTCAGCTTGACTAATTTAAGAATGAATAGTTCATGTGTGACTATATTGAAGACTTTTGACAGAGCCAGATATTGGAGGATGCTAGCTGATCTTGGTTTTTGTGCTGATTTATTGTATTTTAGAAGCCTAATAATGGAGTTTATGTACTGTGGTCTGGGTAGAAACCAGGTTGTATTATTTATTTATTTATTTAATATATGTTTGCTGGGAAAGTCCGACTTGGAATGAACAAATTTTCAGTGAAGGCCTGGGGAGAAACACTCCAGATGTATGTCTTTGTAACATGGGGAAACCAGAGCACCTGGAGGAAACCCACACTAACACAGGGAGGACATGCAGACTCCACACAGAAGGCACCCAGCTGGGAATTGAACCGGAGAACCTCTTTCTGTGAGGCAACAATGCAAACTGCTGTACCACTGTGTTGTATTGTGGAATGTATTTTACTTTTTTTATTAGATGACCTAAAACTTGTTTATAAATGCATTTTTCAATACTTCTGAAATAGGTAATAAGAAAGCATTGTGTTTCTAGTTTGAAATCTCTGTTGAGTAAACATCTTTATGTAGTTTAATTATTTATGCTTTTTTTTATAGTAGAGGAGCATGTTTGTGAAAACTTCAATAATAATTTAATGATAATAATCTGAAAAGGTTTATTGAATATTTTTCTATTTTTTCTATTTACAGCTTTCAGACAGCACAGAGACTCTCCTTAACAATACCAGTGATTCGAACCTGGCTATTGTTGGTGACCACTATGTTAGCAAAGGACTCTGTTTCAGGTGACCAATCCTGGCTGTCAGCAGCATCCCCTGTAAACCCTTCTTTGGCAAAAACAGAAGAACCATCAATCCCTTTTAGGAATGACCTGCTCTCCCTTGACACAGCACTGCGCACTTGGGCAGCACCTGGCTTGAAAAAATGGACATTAGTTCAGAAAGAAGCTCCAACACAACCTGGCTGGCAAAGGAGGAGAAAAAGGGCCTCTTGGCGGTCTCCTGTTTTAACTGCACTCCTCAGAACACATCCAGCCTCACCAAGTGGACGTTGCAGAGGTCATTTACATCAGCGGTGCCCAAAGCTCGGGGGACGCTGGAAGAGACAGGTGGGCAAAGCTAGTCAGGGGACTAGATCATCCACGCCATCTAATATGGAATATGAACAGCCATCCTCACAGTACCCATGGGCCATCATATGGGGGCCCACTGTCTCTGAGGAGATCACCCCAGACACCAGCATAACAGTTGACAGAGCAGACAGCCTGGTCTCCCAGCATTCTCATGGCTCAGTGACATCATTCCCAAATGTTGACAGCTCCCTACAAGATAACGGCCTGATCCTTGGGGAAACTCCATCCACTCTGCAACCTGTTCTTCTTGGTCCTCGGACAGAAGGTGAAAAGAAACACAAGGCTATTTCTTTACTTTGAAATGCAATTAAACCTCTGTTGTTACATTTATTGTCTGTCTAACATTGCTTGAAAAGATGTTTTTTAATGAAGAATTGAAAGATGAAAGTTCATGTGCATTCTGTTCTGAAGATAATTTTTATTTTCATAGAATGAATCATTGTATTACAGATTGGAAGTGAGTTTTTTTTTTTTTTTTTTTTTTACAAAGAGCTATGATTTTGGATTCTAGAACGTACCATCTGCTTACAGGCCAAGTTATTGCTCCCTGTTTGCCCATGATAAAAACCACGGTTAACTGATCAGAGAAATCAGGGTGCAAATATCATTGGGAGGTAGAACTCAGGATCCAGATAATGGAATCTAAAAAAAGAAACATATTTCAAAAGAGTTACTCTTAGTGTGAGTGACTTACTGTGGAGTAAGCCCATCCTGATTCTGAAAGACTAGTGTCTCAGTGTAAGTTACATACTTCAGTGTATGGCCTGTCTAGAGAGTCTTACAATGGGGCCAGACGTGCTATCGTGT
The DNA here is from genome assembly GCF_019279795.1 of Protopterus annectens. Classification (NCBI taxonomy): domain Eukaryota; kingdom Metazoa; phylum Chordata; order Ceratodontiformes; family Protopteridae; genus Protopterus; species Protopterus annectens. The sequence goes on from NC_056741.1 coordinate 35,189,047, forward strand.
ATACACCAAAACAGATAAGTCTTTCAGAATCAGGGCAGGCCCACACTGGATTAAGTCACTTACATTGAGAGCAAGTCTTTTGCAGTCTGGCTCAAAGATTCATGGTGGTGATATTAGCATCATGGTACTGGCTGGCAGTTTGTCTTAGTGACTTAATGTAATGAATTGCAAAGTTAGCTGCTTCTCCTTGAACTGAGTTTGATTTCCACCATCTCCACATACACAATGCTTGACTTTCTGGACCATTCTTGAAAATAAACAAAACAAGATTTTTGTATCTGTGTCTGCTTCACTAGTCAAAATGTTTGCTTGGATCACCTCCTAATTTCTTCCAGCAGTCACTTCTTGTTGGGTGAAGGAAAGACACAGCCCTTCAGCTGACACATATCTTCCCACCAACTAGCCAACATATGGTCAAGGTATATTTGAAGCATTCCAGTAATCCAGGTCCCTTAGTAAAACTGGATCATTGCATTACTTACCGGAAGTAAAGCACGTAAATGAAGCTTGGTACTGTGTTCCTCACAATTTTCTTTTGTTAATATGTAATATGGAGGAAGGGCTCACAGTTTAGAACAAACCAGTAAAAAACAATCAGTAGTGATTTCATGTGTGGTTAGCATAATAATAGCAAAATGAAGATCAGATCAAGGAAAGCCCTCTGCTATAATGCCAAATTAATACCCCCACCAGTATTATAGGTCTTACTCTGAGAAATGAATTACAGATGAATATTTAAAATCATGTTCCTTTGAAAGTAATTACTATTTTTTTAGAAACTATACTGCCTTCAAAAGGAATAGAAAATGCTTCTCTGCTTCAACACCTGTAAATAAGAGAAGCACTGGTGTTAACATTAGAACCCATTTTTGCAAAAACGATAAAGGATTTTAAGAAGATTTATTTATCAAGCATTAGCTTGCAGCAACCTTTCTTCAGGGCACACAGTGTAATAAAAGGAAGAACAGTTAGACCTTGCACTGGGGTGAGTTTCCTACAATGTCGGGAGTGGGGAGGTCTTTTTGATTGATCAGCTTTTGAAAAAAGTGCAATATCAAGGTGCCCATTCTTAGAGAATACATAAACTTCACTCAGATCAATGCCCTGAAATATTCATAATATTTTCTTAGACTCTTGCTATAGATGCACTGTTAGCAGCATTACGCCTGCTGCATAAATGCGGTGGTGGTGCTGCGGTAGCATTGTCGCCTCACAGTAAGACGTTGTCTTGTTCTATTCTCAGCTAAAGCGTCTTCTGTGTGGAGACATGCGTGAATGGGCGTAACTTCATTGAAGGTTGTATGTCAGGGCTGGCAACTCGGTATGTAAAAATCTGCTGCCAATCATTGGCAGACCGGAGTTCTGCTGTGGCAACCCCTAACCGGGAAAAGCCAAAAGATACAACAACATTTTTTTCCAGTATTCCAAACATACAGAGTATAGAAGTTGTGTAATAGTTCTGTTCAACTGGGTACACCAATTTAATTTAATTGTACTTCATGATCCATTTATTTGACTCTCTTTTAACACTTTCTTAAGCATTGCCCACAAAGCCTCCAAAGGCAGTTTGTTTCAAATT
>NC_056741.1:35191125-35246125 GCF_019279795.1 Protopterus annectens
TAGGCAAGAAGTGACCTTGGAGCATTATCTCATTAAGTGCATTGTTCAAAATCACACTTTAAGCAGATGGAGGATGAGGGATTCAAACCTAGGACTACAAAATGAAACTTTCTAACAGCTCATAGTCTTAATACTATCGGGATTAAACTGCCACCGTACTTTATAACAGTAACCCTGCAGTCCCTGCCATTTTCTGAAATTACGTTGTTAAACTGACTAACAATTTTTCTTCAAAGGAGTTAACCCTTTGCACTTGTATAAAACTATTTAAAGTTCCTATTTTCTCCCCAATGCCACTTTTCATCTAATGCATTACAGGGTGGAAATTATTGAAGTCGCTCATGCTTTTCATACAGTTATATCTATTTTAGCTTATATGTTATCACATTTTAGGTTACTAGATGCCATTTTTTCATAACTGCCTTTCGGGTGGCCACATTAAGGTTGCTTTTGTGCAAAATATTTCTGTCTAAAATTGTAAAGCACATGATACTGCATTGGTATGCTGTTAAGGGGTTCAGAGTTTTGGGGATCGTAAAAGACCACATAAAAGTTAGCAACTTTTTTTTTTCATGGCTCTGTATCCTCTGGTATGTTTTAGAATGATTTACTTGTTTTACCTCTGTTCTGAAATAAAACACAAATGCATCAGCCCTTGCTTTCTTTAGACAGATTGCTAGGGCCAGGACGTGCCTGAGAAACAAAAAGCATCACATATCCATGTATGATTGCCAAAGTATTGGTAGCATTCTTATTACAGGTATTGGAGCTAGCAGATAGACATGAGAAACAGTAAAAGGATGGCAACGTGGATCTTTTGAAGGTCCAGGAAAATTCCAGGTGGGAAAGGTGAGAGACTACTAAAAGAATACATCAGGCACACACAGTAACAAATATACAAATAAGTGTTATTATATGCATACTCATTTGCATATATATATATATATATATATATATATATATATATATATATATATATATATATACTGCAAACAAGCACATATAAAATACATACACATGTGTACATGCACATGCATGCACACACACACACATACACACACACACACACACACACACACACACACACACGTGGTTGAGTATTATGTATGGAAATCATTCACTCTGTTGAATGTTGCACTGTTTCACAGAAGTGGGTTGCGTTATGTATATGAAGATAGTGCTACAGTGAGGATTACAATGTTGCTGCTTTCTTATGTATATGAAGATAGTGGTACAGTGAGGATTACAATGTTGCTGCTTTCTTATGTATATGAAGATAGTGGTACAGTGAGGATTACAATGTTGCTGCTTTCTCCACTGTTGAGTGATCTCAGAGTTGGTATACTTAATGGTTCAGCAGTGTGTTGGGCTTGTCCATCTGTGATAAAGCTGTTATCTTTTTCCCTTTTATTTTTTGGACATTTCTCACAGTACAATACAGTTTTGTTTATTTTGGTAGATCACGTTTTTTTATGCAAAGGTTTGTGTGTGTGTGTGTGTGTGTGTGTGTGTGTGTGTGTGTGTGTGTGTGTGTGTGTGTGTGTGTGCGTGTGTGTGCGTGTGTGTGTGTGTGTGTGTGTGTTGCATGTGTGTACATGTTTCTGTAGGTATAATGTGTCTATGGTGTTACATTTGATGGATTGGGATTCAGTGCTTTGAGTTCAATGCATGAGCTCTCGATTAAATGTGTACATATGGTAATACCATAGATCCTTATTTATATGTATATACAGATATCTATCTGTCTGCACAGATTGATATACATAGACACACGCACACACTCACACATATGCAATAAGCGAGTGTGCATGATACAGATATTATTACATACCCAGGGATGTTGTCAGGGACGAGCCCAAATGATATGAAATATCTATATCACGTGCACACACACACACACACACACACACACACACACACACACACACACACACACACACACAAATTGCCTCATTGCATTCACAAAATTGGTACTAAATGGGCACCTGCATTTTATGTATCTATTTATTTTTTACAATTTGAATTTAACATTTAGTAGTTTGCATGCAATTATTATGTTTTCTTATATATATTTTAATATAAAATAGTCCCTCCATCCATTTAAATTAGTTGATTTCTATGCAGAGTTAAAACTTTTTAATTGTGTGGATTTTGGTTTGAGCTTTTCAGGGTAGTCATTTGAGGCTTCCCTATCTCATGGAACTATTTTGGTTTGAGCTTTTCAGGGTAGTCATTTGAGGCTTCCCTATTTCACGGAACTGAGTCTCTCAGTGTAACTACTCCATTTTGTGGGGCATCATCATATCTCCTTTTAGCTAATGTTTTCTGACAATTTCCCAGTTCCCATAATGCTTCACATTTAAACTCTGTCTTATTGCTTCCTGTCCTGACATCCTGCTGTACTACTGCACACATTTTACCTTGCCCCTGCCTTCTGTGTATCCCATTCCTTGTTGTCAGAGATACAGAATTTCCAACTTACACACACACACACACACACACACACACACACACACACACACACACACACACACACACACACACACACACACACACACCACCTGCTTCTGCACTCCTTGCCCTAAGATGCAATACAGACTCATGTATTCGGCATTTTACCACCTATCCTCTTCCTTGTTTTTGCAACTCCCCCACCCCATCCTGTTTATCTGTATGGCTGATCCTGTCTCCATCTTACAATCTCTCTGGAAGCTGCTGGCCTCCACTGCTCTCCTTCTGCTCATGTGAACCAAGTTTCTCCAAAGTCTGCAGTTTTGCAAATTCATCCACGGAGAGGTGTTTTTTTACCCCTTGCTTAAGTCTTGGCCAAACGAGTGGGAATAAAAGGATAGAATCTGCCTTTGAGTTTCAAATAGGTTGTGACATATCATATTAGAAAATGAGGTCATAATATGCAGCATAAATAAATGAGTCAATACTAGAGCTGTGCAAGCAAGGAAAGTAATACTGGAAAGTCTGTACAAAATACAAATGGAAACAAATGTATTTTAATATCAAACGATGACTATACACTTTTGTCCGTATTTATAGTCATTTCAGCTATTTGCCAACTTTCCTATTCTCATTTCATGCAAGTGATCACTGAAGCAGGCTAGCTCATCTCATGTGATTTTACTTTTCTTTCAAATGTCAGTAAATAAATAAATGTATTTTTTCTTTCTTTCATTCCTTCTGATTTATTTTTCTGGTCAGCAGATAGAATTCACACCATCCTAACCCCTACTTGGGTGACCATAAGCACGAAGGTTTCCCAAATCTTGCCTTATTAAATGAAACATTCATATCACAAAGCTCCTTAGGAAGTCATTTTGAAGGTACAACCACCTGCTCAGTGAAGAAATGTCTCTTGTGTTCTTCCCTGTAATCTACCACCATCCGGCTTTAGTTATGTCTCAGGACATGTGCCCCACACTCTTTGTGATGTTGTAAGGGTGGTCTAATGGTTAAGGTGTTTGCCTTACAAACACAAAGTGCAGGGTTTGAGTCTCACAAGGGATAATTTGCTAAGCTTAAAATGGCTTGTAAGGGCAGTTAGCTTAGTAAGAATATATGAATGAATGAACAAGCTCTGTATGATAAACGTTATGGCTGGAAGTCTACTGACCTATCACTTGACACCTTTTCTGCTGCCTTGGCTTAAGTGAGATTGTGGTCCACACTGCTAGAGAGCCTTTCACTTGGTGTGCTTATTCAGTGTCTCCCAAACTGCTATCAAGGACTGTTTGTTGAGTGGGTGGGTACATCTAAATCATGTCAAACAACAGGTAGGAGGAGGAATCTGGGAAGGTGTTCACAGCTTACAATATGCCAAATGTCAGAAACTTTATGAGCTCATGCTCACAGCACACCACAGTTGTGCAATAACACCTCATATAAAGTCTGCTTGTCAATGTACTCACCAGTTTTCACACTAATGTACTCATATTTTTACATTCATTGAGGCCTTCAAGGTTAAGGGGAGGTGTTCCTGTGGTATCTTGAGACCATGAGTCATTTCTTCAGAAGCAAACAAGTACATGCAATCCTTATATTGTTCCCCTTAAGGATATGTTGCAGTTCTCTAACCCTTTGGTGTATGTCCCCAAAAGTGCCCAACTAGACTTCTGAACACAAGGGCACTGTTTAAATGCTGGTTACAGGTTCCCCAGTTTGATGCTTTGCCTCCTTGCCATTGAACCAGAAGGGATGTATAGGTAAGAGTTTCCTTCATATTACTATTGTCTGTCTTATCTTCTATGGAGAATAGACCTTGCATAAGTACTCTTTTTCTCTCAGTAGCTTTACTTGTCTATCGTACAAATGAGTACCAAATTTCTAAGTACTTCTTGGCAGTTATATGCTATTCTTTATTCATGGGCTTGCAATGGATCACAGTATCGCAGACCACAATCTGGTCATGAAGCCATTGTTAGTGGAGAGAGAGAATAACTCTGTCAATGTAACACAGACTGCTTTTGTAGTTGGATGAATGCATTCTGTCTAGAATCTTCAGTCATATTACTAAACCTTGATCATATTATCTCTTTTCTCAGAACTTTTGCTAGAAATGTTCTACTGTTGTGCAAGAACAAAGCTGACACACCACTTGGCAAAGTATACCACAAGACCAGTTGTCCAAAGCCTTGTTATTGTTCACTTGCAGAGGCTAAATTAGACTGAAATAGAGAGTTCTTCCTCTCTGGTTTTATTTTCACAATGTCCAGGAATTAACTGTCATTTCTGAAGTATTTCATTTGTCTGTCTGTGCTGTTAGTACCTTCTGTATTAACAGAAAAAAAGCTTTACAGAGTCACACACCAGACATGTTTAGCAGGTCTGCTTATTGATGCTCCGAGACTGAATATATTTTTTCAGAACTCTTGTCAGAGCTTTCACCTATCCTTGGTTTTGCTAAGCATCTCTGATTTGCCTCATATTTTGCTCCATCCCTTGTGTTTTTTTAATCACTGAGGATTGGAGGCAGTTTATTATGACAGACATTAGAGTTTAATACTTCTTCATGAAATGCATGCTGATTAAGTTGCAGGGCATCTGTTGATTTCTCTTTATGTATCTGTTTCAATGTCTTTTGCACCAACAAGCTCCATTTTATGTATTGTTTCTGACTGGTTATGCTGTTGACATATGCTTTTGTTTTTCTCTAAATAACTGTGCTTAATTAAGTACAGAGGCACAAGGAAGGGAAGACAGAGCAGATGAAACAGGAAGTAAAGCTGGAGAGAAAGCAATGTTGAACTAAAAATAGCTGCATAGGTCACATGATAAGCAATATGTTGTTCTCATCTCAAGGCCAAGATGGAGTTTATGGTTAAGTTTTTCACGGAGCTTCAAGGAATTAGTGAGTGTGGACTTTGGTCTTCATTAAATATACAGCAACTAGCACCTCAGCACAGATACCATCATTTTCAGGGGGAGTACAATAGAAAATTTAATTAGTATGTAATTTCCAATAATATCTTTAGAGGCACCATACAACAAATAACAGTACCTGAGCAGTAACTGCAGATAGGATTACTAGGACATTGCTGCATATAATGTTCTGAAGGAAATCATTGCAGGTTAGCATCATCAAAAGTATCGCTAAGGTTGCCGCCTGTTCAGATGACCAAAGTGGTACATTTTCTTCAGAAAAATGAGATTTTTTTTCAGGACAGACCATACCCACAATGAGTACAAAGAAGCTGACTTCACTTTGCCAAAATAAGAGCTTAATTTGAGTTGTTTATAGTGCTTCTTATCATATTAAAGTGGTCCAGATACAATGTAAGAAAGTAAGGGTTTTATGTAACAGTTAGAAGAAAGATATAAAATGTATTTTGTCCTAAAATCTCAGGACATTCACCATTTTCATTATATATATATATATATATATATATATTATTATTATTATTATTTAAGGATACAACTGCCCTAATAGAGACTGTCCTGTGTAAAGATGGACAGGTGCTAACCCCAAATATCCCACCAGATAATGTTATCAGACGCATTACTGCAGATAATATCACCAAGAGCATTACTGCATATACCATCACTGTAGATACTGTCATCAGGGGCATCACTGCATATATCATCACCATAGATACTGTCATCAGGGGCATTACTGCATATATCATCAATTTAGATACTGTCATCAAGGGCATCACTGCATATATCATCACTGTAGATACTGTCTCCAGGGGCATCACTGCATATATCATCACCATAGATACTGCCTCCACGGGCATTACTGCATATATCATCACTGTAGATACTGTCATCAGGGGCATCACTGCATATATCATCACCATAGATACTGCTATGAAAAAAAGAACTCTTGCTGGGTAAAGCACCTTCAAATAAGATAAAAGCAGCAATGTAAAAACATAAGAAGGTGCACCATAGGCCAAAATCTTGATAAAGATGAATCTCCAGTAGATAAAACACAGGTTTATTGGTATAAAAACATGAACAAACTGCAGTATAGATTAGCCCTTAAACCTTTTTTAGCTAATAGACCTCTTAGGCACTAGAATGGGTTTCAAGATTGCATAATAACTATATTATTTTGTTATATATGATGGATCAGTCCTTGAAACTTTTTTAATAACAGACCCATAAGGCACTAATATGTGTTTTTAGGATTTTATAATATTTGTATTTTGTGCTTTTACTGTTCTTATTCTGATTTGTCAGTGTAAGCACATGATCTGTGTGTGATTTCTATTTAAACAGATGGTTTTCAAGCTGCTTTGATGTCTGATGAAGCGTTAGTTATAACGCGAAAGCGCTTACCATACTGCAGTTTGTTCATGTTTTTATACTAATAAACCTGTGTTTTATCTACTGGAGATTCATCTTTATCAAGATTTTGGCCTATGGTGCACCTTCTTATGTTTTTACATTGCCACCATAGATACTGCCTCCACGGGCATTACTGCATATATCATCACTGTAGATACTGTCATCAGGAGCGTCACTGCATATATCATCACTGTAGATACTGTCTCCAGGGGCATCACTGCATATATCATCACTTTATATACTGTCATCAGAGGTATCACTGCATATATCATCACCATAGATACTGCCTCCATGGGCATTACTGCATATATCATCACTGTAGATACTGTCATCAGGAGCATCACTGCATATATCATCACTGTAGATACTGTCTCCAGGGGCATCACTGCATATATCATCACCACAGATACTACCTCCAGGAGCTTTACTGCAGATATTAACACTGTAGATACTTTCTCCAGGGGCATCACTGCATATATCATCACCACAGATACTACCTCCAGGAGCTTTACTGCAGATATTAACACTGTAGATACTGTGACCAGAGGTATCACTGCAGATATTATCACTGTAGATACTGTCTCCAGGGGTATCACTACATATATCATCACCATAGATACTGCCTCCAGGAGCTTTACTGCAGATATTATCACTGTAGATACTGTCTTCAGGGGCATCACTGCATATATCATCACCATAGATACTGCCTCCAGGAGCTTTACTGCAGATAGTATCACTGTAGATACTGTGACCAGAGGTATCACTGCAGATATTATCACTGTAGATACTGTCTCCTCGGGCATTACTGCATATATCATCACTGTAGATACTGTCTTCAGGGGCATCACTGCATATATCATCACCATAGATACTGCCTCCAAGTCCATTACTGCAGATATAATCATGGTAGATACTGTCACCAGACACATTACTACAGATATTATCTCTACATATATCATCATTGCCATAGGTATCACTGCAGATGTCATCACTGTAGATACTGTCACCAGACGCATTACTATAGATAGTATCACTGTATATATCATAATTGCCAGAGGTATCACTGCAGATATTATCACTGTAGATACTGTGACCAGAGGCATTACTGCAGATATTATCACTGCAGATATCATCACTGTAGATACTGTCTCCAGGGGAATCACTGCATATAACATCACCATAGATACTGCCTCCAGGAGCTGTACTGCAGATATTATCACTGTAGATACCATCTCCAGGAGCATCACTGCATATATCATCACCATAGATACTGCCTCCAGGAGCTTTACTGCTGATAGTATCACTGTAGATACTGTGACCAGAGGTATGACTGCAGATATCATCACTGTAGATACTGTCACCAGACACATTACTACAGATATTATCACTGCATATATCATCATTGCCAGAGGTATCACAACAGATGTCATCACTGTAGATGCTGTCATCAGATGCATTACTATAGATATTATCACTGCATATATCATAATTGCCAGAGGTATCACTGCAGATATTATCACTGCACATACTGTGACCAGAGGTGTTACTGCAGATATTATCACTGCAGATATCATCACTGTAGATATTGTCTCCAGGGGCATCACTGCATATATCATCACCATAGATACTGCCTCCAGGAGCTTTACTGCAGATAGCATCACTGTAGATACTGTGACCAGAGGTATCACTGCAGATATTATCACTGTAGATACTGTCTCCAGGGGCATCACTATATATATCATCACCATAGATACTGTCTCCAGGAGTTTTACTACATATATCATCACTGTAGATACTGTCGCAAGACACATTACTACACATATTATCACTGCATATATCATCATTGCAAGAGGTATCACTGCAGATATCATCAGTGTAGATACTGTCACCAGACGCATTACTATAGATATCACTGTATATATCATAATTGCCAGAGGTATCACTGCAGATATTATCACTGTAGATACTGTGACCAGAGGCGTTACTGCAGATATTATCACTGCAGATATCATCACTGTAGATACTGTCTCCAGGGTCATCACTGAATATATCATCACCATAGATACTGCCTCCAGGAGCTGTACTGCAGATATTGTCACTGTAGATACTGTCTCCAGGGGCATCACTGCATATATCATCACCATAGATACTGCCTCCAGGAGCTTTACTGCAGATAGTATCACTGTAGATACTGTGACCAGAGGTATGACTGCAGATATCATCACTGTAGATGCTGTCACCAGACAGGGCGGCCATGGTGATGCAGCGGTTAGTGTTGCCGCCTCACAGCAAGAGGTTCTCTGGTTCGATTCTCAGCTTGGGTGCCTTCTGTGGGGAGTCTGCATGTTCTCCCTGTGGTCAGGTGGGTTTCTTCTGGGTGCTCCGGTTTCCTCCCACATCCCAAAGACATGCAGTAGGAGGATTGGACACTCTAAATTGACACTAGATGTGAGTGTGTGTGTGTGTGTGTGTGTGTGTGTGTGTGTGTGTGTGTGTGTGTGTGTGTGTGTGTGTGTGTGTGTGTGTGTGTGTGTGTGTGCCTTCTGTGGAAGGTTGGGCACCGGGCTGGCAACTCGACACCGTAAAACTCCACTGCCAATCATGAGTGGACAGATGATCCGCTGTGGCAACCCCTAACCGGAAAAAGCTGAAAGAAGAAGAAGAAGATGCTGTCACCAGACACATTACTACAGATATTATCACTGCATATAGCATCATTGCCAGAGGAATCACTGCAGATATTATCACTGTACGTACTGTGACCAGAGGCGTTACTGCAGATATTATCACTGCAGATATAAACACTGTAGATACTGTCTCCAGGGGCATTACTGCATATATCATCACCATAGATACTGCCTCGTGGAGCTTTACTGCATATATCATCACCATAGATACTGCCTCCAGGAACTTTACTGCAGATAGTATCACTGTAGATACTGTGACCAGAGGTATCACTGCAGATATTATCAGTGTAGATACTGTCTCCAGGGGCATCACTACATATATCATCACCATAGATACTGCCTCCAGGAGCTTTACTGCAGATATTATCACTGTAGATACTGTCTCCTAGGGCATTACTACATATATCATCAGTGTAGATACTGTCACCAGACACATTACTACAGATATTATCACTGCATATATCATCATTGCCAAAGGTATCACTGCAGATATCATCAATGTAGATGCTGTCACCAGACGCATTACTATAGATATTATCACTGTATATATCATAATTGCAGAGGGATCACTGCAGATATTATTACTGTAGATACTGTGACCTGAAGCGTTACTGCAGATATTATCACTGCAGATATCATCATTGTAGATACTGTCTCCAGGGGCATCACTGCATATATCATCACCATCGATACTGTTTTCGGGAGCTTTACTGCAGATATTATCACTGTAGATACTGTGACCAGAAGTATCACTGAAGATATCATCACTGTAGATACTGTGACCAGAGGTATCACTTCAGATATTATCACTGTAGATACTGTGACCAGAGGCTTTACTGCAGATATTATCACTGCAGATATTATCACTGTATATACTGTGACCAGAAGCGTTACTGCAGATAATATCACTGCAGATATCATCACTGTAGATACTGTCTCCAGGGGTATCAATGCATATATTATCACCATAGATACTGGCTCCAGGAGCTTTACTGCAGATAGTATCACTGTAGATACTGTGACGAGAGGTATCACTGCAGATATTATCACTGTAAATACTGTCTCAAGGGGCATCACTACATATATCATCACCATAGATACTGCCTCCAGGAGCTTTACTGCAGAAATTATCACTGTAGATACTGTCTCCAGGGGCATCACTGCATATATCATCACCATAGATACTGCCTCCAGGAGCTTTACTGCAGATAGCATTACTGTAGATACTGTGACCAGAGGTTTCACTGCAGATATTATCACTGTAGATACTGTATCCTAGGGCATTACTACATATATCATCACTGTAGATACTGTCTTCAGGGGCATCACTGCATATATCATCACCATAGATACTGCCTCCAAGTCCATTACTACAGATATCATCACTGCAGATACTGTCACCAGACACAATACTACAGAAATTATCACTGCATATATCATCATTGACAGAGGTATCACTGCAGATGTCATCACTGTAGATACTGTCACCAGATGCATTACTATAGATATTATCACTGCATATATAATAATTGCCGGATGTATCACTGCAGATATTATCAATATAGATACTGTGACCAGAGGCGTTACTGCAGGTATCATCACTGTAAGATATTGTCTGCAGGGGCATCACTGCATATATCATCACCATAGATACTGCATCCAGGAGCTGTACTGAAGATATTATCACTGTAGATACTGTCTCCAAGGGCATTATTGCATATATCATCACCATAGATACTACCTCCAGGAGCTTTACTGCAGATATTATCACTGTAGATACTGTCTCCTAGGGCATTACTACACATATCATCACTGTAGATACTATCATCAGACACATTACTACAGATATTATCATTGCATATATCATCATTGCCAGAGGTATCACTGCAGATGTCATCACTATAGATATTGTCACCAGACACATTACTATAGATATCACTGTATATATCAGAATTGCCAGAGGTATCACTGCAGATATTATCACTGTAGATACTGTGACCAGAGGCGTTACTGCAGATATCATCACTGTAGGTACTGTCTCCAGGGTCATCACTGAATATATCATCACCATAGATACTGCCTCCAGGAGCTGTACTGCAAATATTATCACTGTAGATACTGTCTCCAGGGGCATCACTGCATATATCATCACCATAGATACTGCCTCTAGGAGCTTTACTGCAGATAGTATCACTGTAGATACTGTGACCAGAGGTATGACTGCAGATACCATCACTGTAGATGCTGTCACCAGACACATTACTACAGATATTATCACTGCATATATCATGATTGCCAGAGGAATCACTGCAGATATTATCACTGTACATACAGTGACCAGAGGCGTTACTTCAGATATTATCACTGCAGATATAATCACTGTAGATCCTGTCTCCAGGGGCATCACTGCATATATCATCACCATAGATACTGCCTCCTGGAGCTTTACTGCATATATCATCACCATAGATACTGCCTCCAGGAACTTTACTGCAGATAGTATCACTGTAGATACTGTGACCAGAGGTATCACTGCAGATATTATCAGTGTAGATACTGTCTCCAGGGGCATCACTACATATATCATCACCATAGATACTGCCTCCAGGAACTTTACTGCAGATATTATCACTGTAGATACTGTCTCCTAGGGCATTACTACATATATCATCACTGTAGATACTGTCACCACACACATTACTAGAGATATTATCACTGCATATATCATCATTGCCAGAGGTCTCACTGCAGATATCATCACAGTAGATGCTGTCACCAGACGCATTACTATAGATATTATCACTGTATATATCATAATTGCCAGAGGTATCACTGCATATATTATCACTGTAGATACTGTGACCTGAAGCGTTACTGCAGATATTATCACTGCAGATATCATCATTGTAGATACTGTCTCCAGGGGCATCAGTGCATATATCATCACCATAGATACTGTCTCCAGGAGCTTTACTGCAGATATTATCACTGTAGATACTGTCTCCAAGGATGTCACTGCATATATCATCACCATAGATACTGCCTACAGGAGCTTTACTGCAGATATTATCACTGTAGGTACTGTGACCAGAAGCGTTACTGCAGATATTATCACTGCAGATATCATCACTGTAGATACTGTCTCCAGGGGTATCACTGCATATATTATCACCATAGATACTGCCTCCAGGATGTTTACTGCAGATAGTATCACTGTAGATACTGTGACCAGAGGAATCACTGCAGATATTATCACTGTAATTACTGTCTCAGGGGCATCACTACATATATCATCACCATAGATACTGCCTCCAGGAGCTTTACTGCAGATAGTACCACTGTAGATACTGTGACCAGAGGTATCACTGCAGATATTATCACTGTAGATACTGTATCCTAGGGCATTACTACATATATCACCACTGTAGATACTGTCTTCAGGGGCATCACTGCATATATCATCACCATAGATACTGCCTCAAAGTCCATTACTGCAGATATCATCACTGCAGATACTGTCATCAGACACATTACTACAGAAATTATCACTGCATTTATCATCATTGACAGAGGTATCACTGCAGATGTCATCACTGCAGGTACTGTCACCAGATGCATTACTATAGATATTATCACTGCATATATAAAAATTGCTGGATGTATCACTGCAGATATTATCACTGCAGATATCATCACTGTAAGATATAGTCTGCAGGGACATCACTGCATATATCATCACCATAGATACTGCCTCCAGGAACTGTACTGAAGATATTATCACTGTAGATACTGTCTCCAAGGGCATTACTGCATATATCATCACATAGATACTACCTCCAGGAGCTTTACTGTGAATAGTATCACTGTAGATACTGTGACCAGAGGTATCACTGCAGATATCATCACTGTAGATACTGTCACTAGACACATTACTACAGATATTATCACTGCATATATCATCATTGCCAGAGGTATCACTGCAGATGTCATCACTGTAGATACTGTCACCAGATGCATTACTATAGATATTATCACAGCATATATCATAATTGCCAGAAGTATCACTGCAGATATTATCACTGTACATACTATGACCACAGGCATTACTGCAGATATTATCACTGCAGATATCATCACTGTAGATACTGTCTCCAGGGGCATCACTGCATATATCATCACCATAGATACTGCCTCCAGGAGCTTTACTGCAGATATTATCACTGTAGATACTGTCTACAAGGTCATCACTACATATATCATCACCATAGATCCTGCCTCCAGGAGCTTTACTGCAGATAGTATCACTGTAGATACTGTGACCAGAGGTATCACTGCAGATATTATCACTGTAGATACTGTCTCCAGGGACATCACTGCATATATCATCACCATAGATACTGTCTCCAGGAGCTTTACTGCATATATTATCACTGTAGATACTGTCTCCTAGGGCATTACTACATATATCATCACTGTAGATACTGTCACCAGACACATTACTACAGATATTATCACTGCATATATCATTGCCAGAGGTATCACTGCAGATATCATCACTGTAGATACTGTCACCAGACGCATTACTATAGATAGTATCACTGTATATATCATAATTGCCAGAGGTATCACTGCAGATATTATCACTGTACATATTGTGACCAGAAGCGTTACTGCAGATATTATCACTGCAGATATCATCATTGAAGATACTATCTCCAGGGGCATCACTGCATATGCCATCACCATAGATACTGCCTCCAGGAGCTTTACTGAAGATATTATCACTGTAGATACTGTCGCCAGGGGCATCACTGCATATATCATCTCCATAGATACTGACTCCAGGAGCCTTACTGCAGATAGTATCACTGTAGATACTGTGACCAGAGGTATCACTGCAGATATTATCACTGTAGATAATGTCTCCAGGGGCATCACTACATATACCATCACCATAGATACTGCCTCCAGGAGCTTTACTGCAGATATTATCACTGTAGATACTGTGACCAGAAGTATCACTGCAGATATCATCATTGTAGATACTGTGACCAGAGGTATCACTGCAGATATTATCACTGTAGGTACTGTCACCAGAGGCATTACTGCAGATATTATCACTGCAGATATTATCACTGTAGATACTGTGACCAGAAGTGTTACTGCAGATATTATCACTGCAGATATCATCACTGTAAATACTGTCTCCAGGGGCATCACTGCATATATCATCACAATAGATACTGCCTCCAGGAGCTTTACTGCAGATAGTATCACTGTAGATACTTTGACCAGAGGTATCACTGCAGATATTATCACTGTATATAATGTCTCCAGGGTCATCACTGCATATATCATCACCATAGATACTGCCTCCTGGAGCTTTACTGCAGATATTATCACTGTAGATACTGTGACCAGAGGTATCACTGCAGATGTCATCACTGTAGATACTGTGACCAGAGTTATTACTGTAGATATTATCACTGTAGATACTGCCACCAGAGACATTACTGCAGATATTATCACTGTAGATAATGTCACCAGACACATTACTGTAGCTATTATCACTGCATTATCATCATTGCCAGAGGTATCACTGCAGATATAATCACTGTAGATACTGCCTGCAGGTGCATTACTGTAGATATTATCACTACATATGTCATCACTCTCCAGGGACATTACTGCAGATATCATCACTGTAGCTACTGTCTCCAGGGGCATTACTGTATATAGTATCACTTTAATACTGTGACCAGAGGCACTGACAACTCATTTGACTGACCCCTATTTCACCAACAGCTTACAATGCTGAATTTCAACATACTAAATCTTAAACCATAGACAAGCACACCTACAACACCAATAACTAACCATTTTTTCCAGAACTTAAAAACTACTTACTTACTTACCATCTTAACAGAAAAGGGGCAATGTAGAACCAAACTAGGTGTAGGGCTATGCCCCCATCCCCCTAATTATAGATACTAACTCCAGGACTCCACTACAGTTGGGTAAAGGGCATATATCTTTAACTTGCCTTAAAGTACTCTGCACCTGCCACTACTACTGGAAAGCAACAAAACATTCCCCAAATTACTTTAGATACTTTCCCTAAAAATGTAACGAGACAAACCCACATTTAGAAGCACTACAACATTCATTTCTACATGACTATCGGAATTCAGCACTGTAAGTTACAGTAATTCTTTTTACCACAAGCAAATCACAGGTGAAGGAAAACCCACAACAAGTCTATCTCGTAAATGTCAGTGAAATGGGAGTCAGTGAAATGAGTTGTCAGTCAAATGAAATATAGGTCAATTGGGTGTCGGTCAAACGAGTTTTAGGTCAAGTGAAGTAGACCCCACCAGGGACACTACTGCAGACATTATCAGTTTAGATACCGTCACCAAGTGCATTACTGCAGATCATCACTGTGGATACTGCCTCCAGCAGCATTACTGTAGATATCGTCACCAAGTGCATTGCTGTGGATCATCACTGTGGATACTGCCTCCAGCAGCATTACTGCAGATATTATCACTGCAGATATCATCACTGTGGAGACTGTTGCCAGGGGCATTACTGCATGCATCATCATTGTGCATTCAGTCATCAGGGACATTACTGCAGATATTATCACTGCAGATATCATCACTGTAGATACTGTTGCCAGGGGCATTACTGCATGCATCATCATTGTACATACAGTCATCAGGGACATTACTGCAGATATTATCACAGCAGATGTCATCACCATGGATACTGTTGCCAGGGGCATTACTGCATACGTCATCACTGTACATACAGTCATCAGGGACTTTACTGCAGATATTATCACTGCAGATATCACCACTGTGGATACTGTTGCCAGCGGCATTACTGCATGCATCATCACTGTACATACAGTCATCAGGGATATTACTGTAGATATTATCACTGCAGATATCATCACTGTGGATACTGTTAACAGGGGCATTACTACATGCATCATCACTGTACATACAGTCATCAGGGACATTACTGCAGATAGTATCACTGCAGATATCATCACTGTGGATACTGTTGCCAGGGGCATTACTGCATGCATCATCACTGTACATACAGTCATCAGGGACATCCCCGCAAATATACTCACTGTAGATACTGTCACCAAGGGCATTACTGCAGAAATTATCAATGCATATGTCATCTCACCAAGGGCATAACTATAGATATTATCACTGCAGATATCATCACTGTAGATACTGTCACCAGACGTATTACTACAGATATTATCAC
The DNA here is from genome assembly GCF_019279795.1 of Protopterus annectens. Lineage (NCBI taxonomy): Eukaryota > Metazoa > Chordata > Ceratodontiformes > Protopteridae > Protopterus > Protopterus annectens. The sequence goes on from NC_056741.1 coordinate 35,207,901, forward strand.
TGCATATATCATCATTGCCAGAGGTATCACTGCAGATATCATCACTGTAGATACTGTCACCAGACACATTACTACAGATATTATCACTGCATATATCATCATTGCCAGAGGTATCACTGCAGATATCATCACTGTAGATACTGTCACCAGATGCATTACTACAGATATTATCACTGCATATATCATCATTTCCAGAGGTATCACTGCAGATACTATCATTGTAGATACTGTCACCAGAGGCATTACTGAAGATATTATCACTGAAGATGTCATCACTGTAGATACTGTCACCAGAAGCATTACTATAGATATTATCACTGCATATATCACCATTGCCAGAGGTATCACTGCAGATATTACCACTGTAAATACTGTCACCAGAGGCATTACAGCAGATATTATCACTGCAGATATCATTATTACTGCATATGTCATCACTGTAGATACTGTTATGAGAGACATTGCTCTAGATATTATCACTGCATATATCACCACTGTAGATACTGTCACCAGGGGGAATCTACTTCACTTGACCTAAAACTCATTTGACTGACACCCATTTCACTGACACACAATTGACCTAAATCTCATTTGACTGACAACTCATTTGACTGACTCCCATTTCACCAACAGCTTACAATGCTGAATTTTAACATACTAAATCTTAAACCATAGACAAGCACATCTACAACACCAATAACTAACCCTTTTTTCAAGAACTTAAAAACTACTTATGTTTTACCCTCTTAACAGAAAAGGGACAATGTAGAACCAAACTAGGTGTAGGGCTATGCCCCCACCCCCTTAAGTATATATACTAACTCCAGAATTCCACTACAGTGGGGTAAAGGGCATATATCTTTAACTTGCCTTACAGTACTCTGCACGCTGCCACTACTACTGGGAAGCAACAAAACATTCACCAAATTACTTTAGATACTTCCCCTAAAAATGTAACGAGACAACCCCCATTTAGAAGCACTACAACATTCATTTCTACATGACTATCGGAATTCAGCACTGTAAGTTACAGTAATTCTTTTTATCACAAGCAAATCACAGGTGAAGGAAAACCCACAACAAGTCTATCTCGTAAATGTCAGTGAAATGGGAGTCAGTGAAATGAGTTGTCAGTCAAATGAAATTTAGGTCAATTGGGTGTCGGTCAAATGGGTGTCAGTCAAATGAGTTTTAGGTCAAGTGAAGTAGACCCTACTCGGGACACTACTGCAGATATAATCAGTGTAGATACCGTCACCAAGTGCATTACTGCAGATCATCACTGTGGATACTGCCTCCAGCAGCATTACTGTAGATATCATCACCAAGTGAATATAGACTACCCGAATATAGACTGGGAACATTACTCAAGCCCTAACTTTCTAGCCCAATGGTTCCTGGAGTTCATAAATTCAAATGCCATGGAACAGCTAGTCACTGTTCCCACGAGAGGAGAAAATATACTAGATCTCATTGTCACAAACATGGGGACAAAATGCTCCACACCGGAAGTATATCCCTCATTGGTGAGATCTGATCATAAACTAATCTCACTGGAAATCCACATCCCGCCCCACCCCAAACAAAAAGACCATAGTGAAGAACTTTTCTAAAGCAAACTTCACACTACTCAAGACTGGTGTGGTATCCTTCAAGGCCCCTGAGCCAGAGGAAACCATAACCCAAGCTATGAAGCCCTTACAAATGCCTTCTATGAACACCTCCAGGACTGCATGGATCAGGCAATCCCAAATAAAACCAAGACTCTTTCCACAAAGGGCAAACATCCAGTCTGGTGGACCCCAGCCATTAACAAACTTTACAATAAGAGGAGAAAGCTATTACATGATAGAACAAAATCCATAAAAGGGAAGTCACCCCTGATCATTATTAGTAAAAAAATACGAGCACTCATAAAATCAACTAAGGCCAATTTTGAGAGAAAAATTGCCATGGATTCAAAGGACATTCATAAGGCCTTTTTCAGCTATGTTAGGAACCTGGGTGGAAACTCCCAGATATGCTCAGAATTAGTCCAAAATGATACAAAATCACTGAACCCACAGACATTGCCAACATACTGGCAGACAGGTTCAGTGCAAACTTCACCCCCCTCTCCCACCCTAAAGGAGAGATAACTATCCCAGCCGAGTGTAGCCTCCCGGACATCTCAAATGCGCAGGTGAAAGCTGCTCTCTAAAGCTAAAACACAGCATCAATGGGACCGGATGGTGTCCCCGGCTGTGTGCTACACGAGCTAAATGAGGAATTAAACCCGCACATAAGGCAGCTGTTTAATCTCAGCCTTACCACAGGATACGTGCCCAAGGAGTGGCGACGGCAACTGTGGTCCCACTCCACAAAGGCGCCTCTACGGACCCTGGTAATTACCGCCCCATAAGCTTAACAAGTCTAGTCTGCAAAGCTATGGAGAGGATCATAATGGAGCTCATAAACAAAGATATAGGGACTTGCAGACATTGGACCCGACCCAGTTTGGCTTTGTCAAGGGAAGATCATGCCTTTTGAACTTGGTCGACTTCTTCAAACAGTCACCAAGGCCATTGATGAGGGAAAGGCAGTCCATACAGCCTACCTTGACCTTGCAAAGGCTTTCGACACAATACCCCACTCGGGTATTGTAGAAAAACTTACCAGCTTAAATGTAAACCCATATGTCACAAGATGGGTTGCAAACTGGCTTAAGGACAGAACCCACAGGGTTAGAGTTGCTGGCGCTGTGTCAGACTCCAAGCCGGTCACAAGTGGTGTCCCACAGGGCTCAGTCCTTGGCCCCTATTGTTTGGCATCTACTTCTCAGAAGTACAGGCCAACATGGGAGGACTTTGGCTGACAAAGTTTGCAGACGACTGCAAACTGGGCGCCATAGTGGAAAGTGCATCGGACACGGATATCCTTCAGAAGGGACTCACGGAAACAGATAGCTGGTGCCAGAGCCATGGCCTGAAGTTAAACGCCAAAAATGTATAGTTATACCCTTCGGAAAAACAAGGTAACCCCAAGCTACCATATAGGTGGCAATCCACTAAGCACAGAAGAGGTTATCAGGGACCTGGGGACCCAGGTTGACAGTGGCCTTTCTTTTGACACTCACGTTGCTAAAGTGGTTAGAAAGACCTTCTACATTGCCCACCTGATCATGAAGGGATTCACATCCAGATCTAGTGAGGTCATTGTTCCCCTGTACTCTTCACTTATCAGACCAATGATCGAGTACAATGCCCCATTCGGGATGTATCTCACCCGACATCTGCAGCAATTGGAGAGACCCCAAAAGTTCCTCACCAAAAGGATAAAGGGACTCCAAAATCTGTCATATGCTGCCAGATTGAAGAAACTCCAGCTCTATTCAGTCGCATACTGCCTGCTCAGAGGTGACATGTGCCTGACATACAAGGCCATGTCCAACCCGAATTAATGGACATGCTCCACCTCAAAAAATCCAAATCCACCAAAACCACTAGAGCAAGCGACTTAAACCTTAGCACGGATATAAATAGGACGTGCTGGAGGGATAGATTTATCACTCAGAGACTCCCTATGCTGTGGAATAAAATCCCGGTCCATGTGAGGCAGAGCACCTCGCTGACTCTGTTCAAGAGAAATCTAGACCTGTGGATGGGAGATCGTAGGCTTACCCCGGGAATCATCTCTGTGTCACTGCTGGACAGAGGCACAACAAACTAATGGGCACAGTATTTTTTCATATAAGGGGTGGCGTAAGCCACAAAAATTTGGGCTAGGCTTATAAATGCCTTAGGGCAGATAGCCTAGTATAAACCTATGAACCTATGAACCTAAGTGCATTACTGCGGATCATCACTGTGGATACTGCCTCCAGCAGCATTACTGCAGATATTATCACTGCAGATATCATCACTGTGGATACTGTTGCCAGGGGCATTACTGCATGCATCACTGTACATACAGTCATCAGGGACATTACTGCAGATATTATCACAGCAGATATCATTACTGTGGATACTGTTGCCAGCGGCATTACTGCATGCATCATTATTATACATACAGTTATCAGGGACATTACTGCAGATATTATCACTGCAGTTGTCATCACTGTGGATACTGTTGCCAGGGGCATTAATGCATACATCACCACTGTACATATATGCATCAGTGACATTACTGCAGATATTATCACTGCAGATATCATCACTGTGGATACTGGTGCCAGGATCATTATTGCATGCCTCATCACTGTACATACAATCATCAGGGACATTACTGCAGATATTATCACTGCAGATATCATCACTGTGGATACTGTTGCCAGGGGCATTACTGCATGCATCATCACTGTACATACAGTCATCAGGGACATTACTGCAGATATCACCACTGTGGATACTGTTGCCAGGGGCATTACTGCATGCATCATCACTGTGCATACAATCATCAGGGATATTACTGCAGCTATTATCACTGCAGATATCATCATTGTGGATACTGTTGCCAGGGGCATTACTGCATGCATCATCACTGTACATACAGTCATCAGGGACATTACTGCAGATATCATCACTGTAGACACTGTCACCAAGGGCAATACTGCAGAAATTATCAATGCATATGTCATCACACCAAGGGCATAACTATAGATATTATCATTGCAAATATCTTCACTGTAGATACTGCCCCAGGGCATTATTTCAGGAATTATCACTACAGATGTTGTCACCAAGGACATCTCTGCAAATATCATCATTGCAGGTACTGTCACCAGGGACAGTATTGTAGATATTATCACTGTAGATTTTTCACCAGGGGCATTACTGTAGATATCATCATACATCATCACTGTAGATATATCCAGTGTAGATACTATCATCAGAGACTTTACTGTGATATAACTATTGTAGATACTGTCAGCAGTGGCATTAATGCAGATATTATTATCGCAGATATCATCACTGCAAATACTATCCCCATGTGTATATGCAGGGGCAGCACTACAGACAATAATACTGAAGCATGTGGACTTTACTGACATAATGGGTATTGCCGCATATAAGGGTGCATCACTGCAGATATCATCACTATAGATACTGTGACCATGGAATTTTACTGAAGAAACTAGGTTCCTAAAATGCTACAAGATGCCTCTGCAACAAATTTCATCAGAGACGTCATGGCAGATCAGTCACCAGGGGCAACACTGCACATAATGCTACTGGAATGTATCTGAGGTATTATCAGAAACATTATTACACATAGCATCACAAAGGGCATCCTTGTCCCTGCTGGTAATGTTCCTAGAGCTGTCTTTACAGATAACATCACTGGATGAATTACTATGGCCAGTGTCATTGTTGGCATGGCTGCACATAATGTCACAACAGCTTTCAGTCCTAATAACATCACTGGATGAATTACTATGGCCAGTGTCATTGTTGGCATGACTGAACATAATGTCACCAGAGCTATCAGTCCTGATAACATCACTGGATGAATTACTATGGCCGGTGTCATTGTCAGCATGACTGCACATAATGTCACCAGAGCTATCAGTACTGATAACATCACCAGGGTGTTCATGCCAAGAGTGTTGTTAGAAGCCATGCTGCTGATAATAAGATGGGTGGAGTATCTGTGCATGTAACATCACAGTGGACATCACTGCAGATAACATGTCCAGAGGTACTCTTACCTCTATCACAAGAAGCAAAGGCTAGATCCTCCTCAACTTTATAGTCTCTACATTTTGCAGCAAACTTTGAAAATTCCTGCTAGAGGAAGTAATATTCCAGATACTGTCATAACTGACATCCTCAATTTCCTTAGCTCTGATCAATATGCCATTACTTGCAAAACTGAACAATAACTTAAACAAATATTGTGCATCAAAACCCAGGCCACGTTTGTGCACAATACTTCACAAAAAGGGGCAAATACAAAATAAATCTGGCACTTATCAACACAAAGTAGTTCCCAATCATTATTATCATTGTCCATTGTTTTCCTATCCCTACATGGGCTCAGAGGGTTTCTCTCAGTTCTGTGCCATCTTCAGCTTGTTCAGTGGTCATGCCTGTCATAGGTCTTTTCTCATGCAGTCCATGTCGTTACTGGATTATTTATTTTTTATTTATTTATCATTTGTTAGCTGGGTATATCCTATGAGGCAAGTAGCCTCTTTTCAGGGGAGACTTGAGCTGGTATTTATACTACTTAGGGAAATTTGACCAGGGTATCAGAGAATTCTCTCTAGTGTTTTGATAGGTGCCATGGAATCTATTACATCCACCTGAGCTACCATCAACTCAACCAGATGGGACATCAGTTTAACATATCATCCAAAGGATGGTTCACACAGAAGTGCAGCACCTCTCTTATGCTGCCCTGCAGTGTCAACAATTGCTGTACCTGGTATGGGAATAGAACCGACAATGAGTGTGCTACCTGTTGCACATATGACACTACTGACTGGGGACTTTCTGGAAACTTTCTGTTGCCTTCATTCTATCTCCCCCAAATTTTCCTCATTAGATCATCATCTGCTTTCTTGCACATGTGCCCAAACCACCATAACCTGTTCTTTTTGTGCATCTCTGCAACTGGAGCTATTTTGGCTTCTCCATCAATGTCCTTATTTCTTCAGCTGTCCTGCAGTGTGCATCCTACCACTCATCTCAGGCACTTTATCTCCATCACCTCTAGCACTGTCCTGCAGTGTGCATCCTACCACCCATCTCAGGCACTTTATCACCATCACCTCTAGCACTGTCCTGCAGTGTGCATCCTACCACCCATCTCAGTCACTTTATCTCCATCACCTCTAGCACTGTCCTGCAGTGTGGATCCTACCACCCATCTCAGACACTTTATCGCCATCACCACTATCACTGTCCTGCACTGTGCATCCTACCACTCATCTCAGGCACTTTATCTCCATCACCTCTAGCACTGTCCTGCGGTGTGCATCTCACCACCCATCTCAGGCACTTTATCTCCATCTCCTCTAGCATTGTCCTGCAGTGTGCATCCTACCACCCATCTTAGGCACTTTATCGCCATCACCTCTAGCATTGCTCTGCACTGTGCATCCTACCACTCATCTCAGGCACTTTATCTCCATCACCTCTAGCACTGTCCTGCGGAGTGCATCTCACCACCCATCTCTGTCACTTTATCTCCATCACCTCTAGCACTGTCCTGCGAAGTGCATCTCACCACCCATCTCAGGCACTTTATCTCCATCACCTCTAGCACTGTCCTGCAGTGTGCATCCTATCACCCATCTCAGGCACTTTATCTCCATCACCTCTAGCACTGTCCTGTGGAGTGCATCTCACCACCCATCTCAGGCATTTTATCTTCATCACCTTTAGCACTGTCCTGCGGAGTGCATCCTACCACCCATCTCAGGCACTTTATCTCCATCACCTCTAGCACTGTCCTGCAGTGTGCATCCTACCACCCATCTCAGGCACTTTATCTCCATCACCTCTAGCACTGTCCTGCAGTGTGCATCCTGCCACCCATCTCAAACTCTTTATCGCCATCACCTCTAGCACTGTCCTGCAGTGTGCATCCTACCACCCATCTCAGTCACTTTATCTCCATCACCTCTAGCACTGTCCTGCGGAGTGTATCTCACCACCCATCTCAGGCACTTTATCTCCATCACCTCTAGCACTGTCCTGTGGAATGCATCTCACCACCCATCTTAGGCACTTTATCTCCATCACCTCTAGCACTGTCCTGCGGAGTGCATCTCACCACTCATCTCAGGCACTTTATCTCCATCACCTCTAGCACTGTCCTGCAGTGTGCATCTCACCACCCATCTCAGACACTTTATCGCCATCACCTCTAGCACTGTCCTGCAGTGTGCATCCTACCACTCATCTCAGGCACTTTATCTCCATCACCTCTAGCACTGTCCTGCAGTGTGCATCTCACTACCCATCTCAGGCACTTCATCGCCATCACCTCTAGCACTGTCCTGCAGTGTGCATCCTACCACCCATCTCAGGCACTTTATCTCCATCACCTCTAGCACTGTCCTGCAGTGTGCATCCTACCACTCATCTCAGGCACTTTATCGCCATCACCTCTAGCACTGTCCTGCAGTGTGCATCTTACCACCCATCTCAGGCAATTTATCTCCATCACCTCTAGCACTGTCCTGCAGTGTGTATCCTACCACCCATCTCAGGCACTTTATCTCCATCACCTCTAGCACTGTCTTGCGGAGTGCATCTCACCACCCATCTCAGGCACTTTATCTCCATCACCTCCAACTTTGTTATCTGCTCTTTTTTGACTGCCTGGGTTTCTGTACCCCGCAGGACTACTGTTTGCACCACTGTTTTGTATACCTTACTTTTCAGCTTTTTTGGCATTCTTCTGTCAAATGCTACCCCTGACAACCTGTGCTAGTTTCTGCAGTCCCTCTAATTCTAGCATTAGCCTCCTCAGTCAGACTTGCTTTATACTCAGCCACCCCTTTCATATACTTGAAGCTGTTAACCTATTCCATTATTTTCCCTTCTATCTCAATTTTTTAGTTACTTCTGATTTCCCCCTTGTGCTGCCATGGCAACTGTCATGTGTATACAAAGTTTCATCCCATCTGCATTCTGTTATTTTGTACTCCATTCCATTTTAATTGGCTGATGTTCTTGTTCAGAGTCTGCCTGTAATACCACATCATCTGCATGCAGCAACTTTGTTGATCTTTCACCTCCGACCTGTTTGCTAATGTAGTACATCACTAGTACAAATAGCAGTGGGCACAGAGAAGAATCCTGATGCACACCCACTCCCACTGGGAACCCCTCAGTGAGTCCAAACACTGTACTTGTGTCACTGAGTCCTTCTATATAGCCTGCACTAATTCAACCAATTATTCTGGGACTTCTAACCATCACAGGACTGTTAAAATCAGCTTTCTTGGGACCTTGTCACATGCTTTCTCCAAGTCTAGGAATGCCCATTTCAACTCTTTCTTCATCTTTAGCTCCTTTTCAGTTATCTGTATCAGTGCAAACATCTGGTCAGTAGTGCTGCATCCTTATCTGAATTTGAACTACTCATCTACCATCTTACTTTCTATGACTCTGTGTATTCATTTATCAAGCAACCTTTCCAGACCTTTCATGCAATGTGACATGAATCTAATACCTCTACACTGCCCACAGTTGTGAGTGTTCCCTTTGTTCTTGTACACTGACACTAGAATGTTTATTCTCCAGTGATATGGGATATACCTTTCTTTCCATACCTCTGTGGGTACCCACTGGAGAAATTTCTCTCCATCTCACCCAACATCTTGATCCTAACTGCTATGACCTCATCTGAGCCTGCTGCTTTCCTTGGCTTAATTTTCTTTAGTGTTGTTCTTACTTCTTCTAGGGTGGGTTCCTCATTTGCTTTCATTGTAGGCTGTGTCTGGTGCAGTAAAGCTCCTGTGGGGTTCTCTTCATTCAGAAGCTGATGGAAGTACTCCTTCCGTCTACCTTTGATTTCCAGTGGACTGGTGAGCAGGTTGTTGCTGGCATCCATTATGAAGGGAGTCTGATTATCTTCCTTATCTTTCTGACTTTGCCTTACAACATGATAGAGTTTCTTTGTGCCATTTCCTGAATCAATTTCCATAAGCTGGTAGAGTGCCTGCGATGCCTTGTTATTTGATATTGTGACTGCTTTCTTAGCTTACTATTTCTTCTTAGCCTGGGATGTTTTTTTTTCTCTCTCTCAAACTTTTACCTGCACTCTTTCTTTCTTTTGATAACTTCCTGGACTTCTGCATTTCACTACCAGCTTTCTTTATGTACTTTGCTCCCATACCTGGCTTTTCTGCATATTTGTCCTATAGTCCTTGCACATGCGGTTTTGAGGTACTACCAGTTTCTCCAGCTAAAACCTATCTGCTCTTCTTCCTATGGTGCTACAGCTCTGAGTGTTTCATTGAACTCTTCTTCTTTCACTCCAATCAGTTTCCAGATATTTGTCCTCATCTCTATTGACCTTAGAGCCCTCTTTGACCACTGCTTGAACTGATTTTAGCCACCAGTGGTTAATGCTATGGACTGACAGTTTCACTAGGGATGGTTTTTGCCAACTCTGACTCTACCCTAGTGCCTTTTCCTTATTAGGATGAAGTCTATCTAAGTTGTATGTTGGCTACTCTTGTATGTGATTTTGTGACTGTCTCACTTACTGAGTCAAGCACTGGCTACCATCAAGTTATGAAGTCTAGAATGGCCTCTCTTTAATTCCCGTTGCCCCATCCATGTGGATCCAGGCAGCTGTCATATCCTCTTCTGTCTGTCCTGATATGAATATTCACATCCCCGTTATCAACCTCACATCATGTTGCCCTGCTTTACCCTGTTGGACCTGCAACAGCTGCCTGAATGCAGTTTTTTCTCACTGTTATAACTCTGCTGTGGGGGCATAGCCTGACATGAATTAATTATTACACTACAATGAGTCTGTCACTAAAGCTGATGATATCCCAAATTGTCTTCTGAAGACTCTCCCTCACCACAATTCCCACACCATTTCTATCATGTCCTCCCACCTTAGCAATAGACTCTGGATCCCAAGGCCACTGGCTTTGCTGCACTGCCCTTCCATCTTGTCTCCTGGATAGTCAAGATGTCTGGCGTAATCAATATCATCATGTTACTCCAAGCTGCATCTTGTCAATGATCCTGTATAGAGTATATCAATCTTTAGTTCATGTCTGGCCAGTCAATTGGCTGTACATCCAGATTTTGATCAACAGAGCTAATCCAGTTAACCCAGGCTGGTAACTGGACACTGGATGGCAAGTAGCTTACTAGCCAAGGGCTGCTAGGCATTAAGGTGGCATACACTGTCCAGCAGAGGCACACAGACCCCTCCCATTATTAGTATGGGTCCATAGTGTAATTTAACCCACTTTGCACAGGCAAATACCCATATTTATTGTTGGCAACATTAGTCAATGTGACCATATTATCTAGAGCCAGTTTTTACTCCATCAAATATCTAGCCCTGATACACAGTCTATGATCTGTGTTTCCCTGTCTAGAAGATACTGTTAATCACAGTTAATGCCTCAAATAGTTAGCCTACACAACTCTTACCTGATAAGTAACACCTTGAATCTGTACTGCTGCCCACGACTAGATACATATTATAGCCATAAATCCTTCTATGGTTATGTTTTGTTTTCACTTTATAATAGTTACACAAGTAATTAAACTGACCATTTACCCTTTATATCCATAATCTTGGTGGAGAAAAACTTGGGGTGTTTCCCAAGTCCATAGTACTGTTGTATCCATAGACTTTAATTGCCACACCACGGGCACATGCAAGATGTAGCTCACATTACCCTGGGGTGACATCATAACTGGGAAAGCTAAATTTTTTTGGGGGGGTTGTGGTTTATAAACAGTTTACAAAGTTTTTATATTGAAAAAACAGCTCAAAAAAGAATGGAAAGACAAGCTGGAAAACACTTCACAACACTTCACTCATTGAATGCCACAATATATTTAGAAAAGTCGGCAAATCACTTTAATCTCTAAGCATGTTAATTGCATTTTGCTGAACTGAATAATTTAATTGCTATTGTGCAAAATAGGTATGCAGCAATATAACTGACACTTGAGATGCATATTTTGGCAGTGCCATGTAAGTTTAGTCTATGAAAATTAAAAGGTAATACTTGAAGGTATAGCATCAGGAGGAAACATGGTCAAAATGCGCTCCTATCAAGTTAATGCAAACCTTGAGATGGACAGAGCTGGTTCTTTAGAGAATTCAGTCTAAGTGGGAGATCAACTTCTCATCCAGAATATACATGCAAGAAATCCCTACTGCCTACAATCTTCTCTGTAAAGGAAGGCTCCTATCAATTCATCAATCATAGTTTTGGGGAAGGCAAATAAATGGAAAGCCATTTGTCAAACTACTTTCAACAGGAGTGGAGTTTTCATCTTTTCCGCTGCAGTACAATCTTTGGATTGTCATATAGGTTCAGGGGGTGACCCCTCCTACATGGATGATGCCCCCCCCCAAAAAAATATGTGTCTAGGGTTCAATGACTGTAATTTTGGAGAGCAGCTCTCAGTCTATTTAGATTCACTAAATCTGTTGTCAATGAGTCCACATGTATGCGCAAAGGAAAACCAAAAGAACTGTGCTCCAGAGTTTATATTACCTCCGAATGATGTATGTGTGGTCTAATTCAGTAGCTGAGAGTGTGGACCATGTGGATCAAAAGTTTAAACTTATGCTTGTAGAAAAACAGTTCAGGATCCATAAATTTCTTTGAGCAATCCAGAGTTTAGTCTATAATCTTAGTCAGAGGTCTGCCTTATCCAAAGTACCACTAAAAGGACTTCATTGTTAATATTTAGTATTCAGGAGGAGGGCTGGATGAACGCTTCCTGTTATGAGAGCTGACAGCCTAAGTAGCATGTAGCTGTAAGGAGTTTGAGCAGAGTTCAGACTGAGAAATAAAAATGCATACACATTTTATCTGAGTAAGGGAAGGCAAAGTGCAGAGCTCAGAATGGATTATAAAAATAATTACAGGTGAGCTATTGTGGAGTGTGGTAACAGAGAGCAGCAGAAACGATCAAAAAGGGAAGCTAAAGGACACAGAATCTTAATTCTTGAGTTTACAAAACATGAACAGTTAAATGCAGATCAAGTAATTAAAAAGAGGATAAATACAGTTATAGATCATTAAGCAAACAGTACAAATTATATTAATGTTCTTTTGATATGTTTTGTAAGCACTGATTGTTTACTTCTTTAGATGTGGTGTCTTACAGTCTTAGATGCAGTATATCTGTCTCATTTTCACAAGTTTTGTTGTTTACAGAATTTCTGAGATTAGGATATCCAGGAAACGTACATTTTCAATATGATAATTTTAATCCAAATTCCTGATCTCATGTCAGTTTAGAGAAATGTTTTCTAAAATACTGTTTTCATGGGAGGGGGTTGCTTAAACTGCTCAAATCCTCATGCAGGAAGCTTCACCTCTTATGCCCCATCATTATCACACTCATCTCTATGGTTGCTACATCTTTGCTGTATAGAAATATCACTTTGCAGTGACCCAATTTCCAAGGCAAAATGTACTTTTCTCAGTGAAATATCTAAGAGTACAAAATTAATTCATATGTCCTTCTATTGAAAATCTTCAAATATAATGATTAGGATACAAGACATAATAAAAACAAAAAGAAAATTATACACCTGAAAATCATTGATGATAAGACCCACCCCCACACTTGTGCGTGCGTGCGCACACACACACACACACACACACACACACACACACACACACACACACACACACACACACACATATAGATGGGTACACACTCATACTAATATTTATGGCTCATCTCCAGCTTCTGTGTATTTAAGGTTAACCATTTGCATTCAAGGTTAGCATAATGCCTTGGTTTGCTGTAAAAATCTGGTCTCCACACTCTTCTAGGCTACAGTTACCTCTCAGCCAACAAAATCATGACATTGTTCAAGTACAAAAGTGGCAAAAAGGGTAGAAAGGTAAAATAAAATAAGTAAAGCAAAGACTATAAGTGGGCTAAGGATGAAGGAATGAGCTGAAGATGATGATGATGTGGAATGTCAGACGCTTGTGTAAAAAGGCATTAGCTTTTGCTGCATGCTGGGTAAAAACACATGGACCCCCTCCATACTGTGGGTTTGTAGAAAGAAATGCATGCTGCAGGCATAAGAGAACAAGGCAATTAACACTGCTGTAGCTTGGAGCATTAAAATGCATTTATTAATTCAGAAGTTGAAAGCATGCAAGTACTTCGGCCAAGATATAGTGCTAGTATAATTTTAACTGTGAATTAATAAATTAATTTTAGTGTTCCAATGTACCATAATGTTTATAATCTGGACATGTGGATTTAGTTGTCAGTTGTGCTGGATGATTGTTTTGAAAAATAACAGAAGAAAGTTTCTATGGGCAGGGCCTGGCTACAGTGATATCTGGATTTAGCATATGCAGACGGAAGAAGGAGAATAAAAGAGGGGGTGTCAGTGGCAATATGTCGTCATGACTATTAGAACTGCGAATGGGTCTCAGTGACGTGGATGTGAAGGAAAAGCAGATGCTTATGTTGATCGTAAGGCTGGAAGGGAAGCAAGGATAACTGATGGGGTAACTGCTTTATTTCCCTAAAAAAAGAGGACCTCTGAATTAGAAACTAAACACTAGCATTAGTAGATGAGAACAAAGCAAAAGCCACTCAGAACACCACAGAGATGCTTTGAATAATATCATTAAAAGCATCTCTGTGGTGTTCTGAGTGGTTTTTGCTTTGTTCCATTGCTTTTTTGCTTGGCTCAGACTTTGCCTTCTGGAAGTCTCTCTGGCTGTTCATTGGTAAATAAGCAGAGACTTGGGGAATGACAGTTCTGAATGAGGTTGATTTTCTCACAGAAAAGTGGGTGATGTCCACATCCAGAGAAAGGCAGGGGGAGAGAGGTACAGGTCAGTTTTGAGCTGTAGCACCATCTGACTGTTGATTCAGAGGGTTAAGTTAATCAGCTATAGGTCCTGTGGTACAAGGTTTGATTCCCAAAGCTCTTGTTTGCCTACCATATGAGCTTAGGCAAGTCACTTAACCAGACAGTTCTTTGAGACAATTGGAAATTTGGGCCAGGCTCCTCAATGGTCTGCAGACTGCAAGCATTGTAACTACCTATAAGCCAGTAAGGTGGAAGTCAGAGTAGAGCACAAACTGAAGACCCAAATGACAGAGGGGGCACTGAGTTCTAGTTTTCATTAATGGGAATGTGCCAAGATGATTGCAACACATGCATCAATAAATATGTGGCAGTATGTTCATGATGCAGAAGGTACTGCTGGGAAAAATAAGGATAGTGGTCTAGGACTTCAGGGAATGGATTTCAGTGTACTGAGATACACTGCAGAAATAATGGTGACAGTGGAAGGGAAACAGGGATGCAGTTGCGCAATGGAAAGATTTCTGTCTTACAGTGTCTTCATGGTCCAGAGTTCACTCTTGACGTCTGGTCATTGTCTTTATGGAGTCAGTATGTTTGCCCAGTGTTTGCATGACTTTTCTCTTGGTACTCTATTTTCCTCCAGCCTCTCAATAACATGCTCTTTGATTGGCTACACTACACAGGCATGGTTGTGGATGAAAATGAACTATCAACTTAAATTGGTGAACAAATAAAACAAAAGAAAGGAAACAAAGCTGCACATTAGGTGACAGGCATAGCAAGATGAGACAAATGACATTTCCAAAGACGGATGTAAGAGGAAGGCATACAGCAGGTGTATATGTCATTACATATGTGCTAGTGTCTGTGGTTATGGTCGGGATGGGGGATGCCATAAAGGTGCTAGGTAAAATGTGTCGAATATCATGCAGTAGTTCAAAGCAAATAAAGGGAGACAGATAGTCATGGGGTGCAGAATGGCTAAACAAAGTAGTTTAATCATGTTAGATGAGGATGAAAGTGCATGGAATTTGACTTCTAGAGATGGAACTGGGTGCCTTGAGAATACTAGCGATCAGTAAAAATAAAGTAATTCCAAGCGTTTCTATTCACAGTGGAATGAATTGTGCAGGGATCAAGCAGAGGAAGGGCTAGTGGCTAAGAAGAGGGACAAATAGATAGATACGATTTTTTTTATATAAGCTCTCCTGCAGGAACACAAAGTGACAAAAATACCATCCTCTGTTCCAGACAGAGTTATGAGTCATCATTTATAACAGTCTGATGCCCCTGGGCCTGAATAAAGAAGGCAGCTTAACTTCTTCAATCAATGATGTTCATAGTAGAATGTAAAAGGAATCCTGTTTTTCTTGTCTCGTGATGAATAAAACATGATGGTTTTCATCTGTGCAAGACCAACAGCAGGGCATGTTTTTTTTTTTTGCAGTTTAGTATGCCTTTTAAGATCATCTTAGTACAATGTAGAGTTTTTAAGAACAGATAGGGTATGAAAACATGAGGGAGCTTAACAATGATACATGAGTTACCGAACAAGTGTCTTACAACATACCCATACTTATGATGCATCACTTTTGGTGATCTTAAGACTTGTACCTCTTTGGAAGGGGTCCGTTGCCATTAGATTGGCAGAGTTCCACTAGCGTAAGGTACAGAAGGTCCAACTACTTTCATCTGATTGCATTTAGTTAATGAATTGCTTTTCAGCTGATTGTAGCTGTTTTTCTCTGAACATGTCTGTTCTGTTTATGTCCTTAAAATCATGTGATCTTCAGAGCTGCATAACGTTGTCTTAGATGGAGCATTAGTAACTTTGTATATGGAGAGATAGCAATCTATTATTTTCTACTTATAATGTCTCCCATAATGTCTCCCAGTATCCTTTCAACCATCCTTGCTGTTTTCCTGTATTGTTTACTTACCTTTAGATAATGTGAAATGACTAGCATTGTGTGTGTTATAATGACATAGGCCTCAGCTATGAATGAAATGCTGTATTCCTGACTTACATTGCAGGTAGCATGGCATCTCAGTGATTAAGTTCTAAGCTTTGAACCCAATCTCTGGTCACTGTTGTTATGAAGTTGCATGTGCTCCCCATGCCTTTGTGGGTTTTCCCCTGGCATTCTGGTTTCATCCTCCAAACATGGTGGACATGAAACTGCCCTTATGCATTACATTTGCCACATATACTTGTGGCTGAAAAAGATGAGAAGGACAGTTCACTTACTCAGTTAACAAATTAATAATTTAAATATTATTGCTAACAATCTATTATAATTAATAATCTAAACATTATGTGTCTTTAGTAATGAGGGCATCATAGGAATTATAATAGGGATATGTTAATTTTGTTTAACTTGAAGTTTGCTTGAACTTTTCTTATAATACAAATTCACACTGACTACAAGACAGAGGATTACGGTCGGGTCTTCGATTATTACCACATTATTATATGTTTGAGATATGGACGCCAAAAAACTCACCTCAAAAGTGAAGCACAGGAGATGGATCTTTGCATCCATATCGAGAACACATAATAGAGGGTTATGATCGGAGAACTCTTTGTAGTACACAGAGCTTCATCTGCTCCATGTACTGATGTTTATAGGGAAAAGAAGAAAAAAGTGCAAAGTGTTTTGCCGTTAAAGTCATTAGCAAGCAAAAGCTCACTCAGTGCATAGCACAAGATTTGATATTAACAGCACTTAGAAAAGTGCTTTATAATTGTTAAGCACCTTTCAAAGTGCTGTTAATATCAGATTTTGCACTAAAGTAGTACTCAGCTACGTTGTTTTTTCCCGATATTGGATTTGAATCACAGCATTCCATCCATCTATATTTAATTAAACTTCTTATGTTGTATTTAGTAAAAATGTTGTGTCAGCAAACTGGTGTTGCAGGATCTTGCCACAGTACCAATTTGCCTCTTCTTTCTTTTAAACGAATTGTGTTACTTACCCAATAAAAGGAAAGTAAATCTTTTCCCATTGGACTTAAAAAATTAGGCCTGTAGTTTTCCCAATGTTCCTGTTGAAAATTTTTGAGGACTATAACTGTGTTAGTCAAGGGCAAAGATAGAACTTCCTGTTTGTCAGGGTTCATTGCTTAGGATGCATTTATTTGCTTGTTTAGTTAGTAAGTTAGATAGTGAGTTAGTTGTCCTTTGTTGACTGTGTTAGTCCCAGTAGGTTAGTAGTCTCTCTTGAGGGAGACCCAAAGTAGTAATTATACTGACTAGATGGAATTTAGCCAGGGCATAGGGAAACATCCCCTACTCTTTTGTCTTGTTGCTTTGCACCACAGCCATTAGGTGGTGCTAGAGGGCTGCTGCCTTTGTTTTGAGAAATCCAAGGTGGAGGATGCAAAGAGAGATGCAGCAGTGTGTATTTACGAAGCAGCAGACTGAGAGGTTACTGAAACTTTTTGAAATGGAGAAATTATTGTAACAGCATTAGAAAGAGGTAGATTACTACCATGGAAATTATTGAATTTGATGAAGCAAAGTAAACTGAAAAACAAAACCGAAGCAAGTCAGTTCATAGCAATTTTAAGCCTAGCCATACTTCCCAAAGTGAGAGTCGAACCCTGTATCACATGAGTAAACTGTGAGGTAAACAGTTTAATCATTATGCAAAGAACCAACTCTTGCTGATCAGTTTATGGGTGGGAAAGCAGAGACGATAGTTTAAATGGAAAAAAAAACACATGGAATTTGGTGACAAAGGAACAAAAATCTCTGGTGTGAGTTCAACTGGTGGAGTGATTTGTTTTAAGGACAGACATCAACAACAACTTATGAAAACTTTAATGTTGATGCTGTAAGAATGGAAAGACAAACAGACATGGTAGCAGAAAGAAGTTCTGCAACAGACTATTGGCAACTCAGAAATGAGAAGTTTCTGGTAAGAATTAAAACAAATAATGCACTTTGTTTAAACAGATATGTTGTTTTGTACAATAGAACTTTGCCTTTAGGATTTAGAATAAAATATATAGGAGCATAAATACATTCAGCATCTGTGAAATGGCATTTGAAACATCTGAGCTATTAGATAGGAAAGCTACGATAAACTGTACCATGGAAGGACTCTCTCTCTCTCTCTCTCTGTCTCTCTCTCTTCTCTCTCTCTGTGTGTATATATATATATATATATATATATATATATATATGTATATATATATATATATATATATATATATATATATATATATATATGTGTTTATTAATTCTGGACTGCACCTTAAAAGGTAAACGCATGTACACTTCAGAACTGCTTATTCTGACATTGTTGATATGAAGTATTTTGTCTTATCTGTAAAGAGGTGCAAGTTATAAAAGGAGACATTTGATGTGGGAAATGTGGGAAATGGGGAGAGTGTTAGCAACATTAAATGTAATGGAAGGATGCAGCATATCCAAAATGTGATAAATGTTCATGGAAATAAGGTGACTGTGAGATACAGGAGCCAGCCAAAACCTTGTTTTTTTTGTGGAGATGAAAGGCATTTAATACAGGATTGTGAAAAAAGAAGATGCAGGCATGGTTGTAGAAAAAGGACATATCACTAAACCTGTGAACCAAAGTGTAGTAAATGTATTTACTAATGGAAGTTGTAGTTTGATTGTCCCATGTTACAGGACACAGGAATAGCTCTAGAAAACATTGAAAATAATATCAAAGTAGATGAGACAGATAACGCTGTGGAAGAAAATACAGAAGACCAGATACAGAGTTCAGAAGAAATGGTGCTAAATATTGGTAAAAAAAAAAAAACGATGTTATTATTCAGGAAGAGAACAGCAGTGAACTAGTGGGAAGTGATGAAGGACAGGAGGGGGGTTTGACATGGGGGGAGAAGAGGAACAAAATAATTAAAAGTCAAAAGTTTGAAGGGGAACAAGAAGGATAAGACAAGTAAAGGGTGGACAAAAAGAAGCACCAAAAGGAAAGGGTTGAAATAAAAATGCTAAGTGTTAATGTGAAGAATGCGAGAAATTATATAACTGGCCTAATAGTTATTCAATGATGTACGAAGATTAAGGCAGAAATAATATAGTTATTAGATACAAGGTGTGTTAAAAACAGAAAGGGGATGGAATTGAGGACTTGTGGGGAAACAAGATCATATACCCTGTAGGAAATTAAAAATATTCATGTAGAGGAATTTTTAAAAGAGATTAAAAAACACCACTTAGGATGATGACGTGATATAAGAAAAGGAGAAAGATATTCAAGATTGTTTGCAGTGTATGCACAAATATTATAGGCTGAAAAATAAGTCTGATGTCTTAAAATATGTTTTGCTTAATATGTTTATTATTATAGGAGACTATAGCTATAATTTAAGGAAGGAGAAAGGGAAAGTAACACAAGATGTGAGAGTGTTGAAGGAAGTTAAACGTGCACACTGATTGGTCAGTGTGCCCCTTGTAAATCAGACTTATACTAATGGAAAATATTTCCATTAGTATAAGTCTTTTTTTTGTGTGTTACACAGCAACGGAGAATGGAAGAGCTCTGTTGCTGCAATCTCACTGTGTTAAATGGGTTTAACATAGCGAGACAGCTTAAAAAAAAGCAACAGAGAAAGGAATATCTCCATTGCTTTTTTTAAAGCTATCTCACTATGTTAAACTCTTTTAACATAGCAAGGCACATTTTAAAAAAGCAACAGAGATCTTCCTTTCTCCGTCGCTTCCACCCACAGCTCTGATGTACTGCGTAAGCATATGCATGCACAGTATATCAGAACTGATGCAGAATACCGGCCAGCTGCGGAAGGGCAGCACAGACACATTATACAATGTCATTATTTAAGAAAAATATCTATTTATTTTCTTAAATAATGTCATTGTATAATAGCAATAACCCACTTCTGGGTGTGGGTAATGCTGGATTTACCCACGGTTGTCTTTGTTTGGCCACTCTGGCTTTGCCCTCATGACCAAACCACACCAACTGTGGGTAAGTCTAGCATTACCCAGAACTGATGCAGAATACCGGCCAGCTGCGGAAGGGCAGCACAGACACATTATACAATGTCATTATTTAAGAAAAATATCTATTTATTTTCTTAAATAATGTCATTGTATAATAGCAATAACCCACTTCTGGGTGTGGGTAATGCTGGATTTACCCACGGTTGTCTTTGTTTGGCCACTCTGGCTTTGCCCTCATGACCAAACCACACCAACTGTGGGTAAGTCTAGCATTACCCATGCCCAGGTGTGGGTTATTGCTTAAATACTATGTATAGGAGTAAAACAAGAAAATGTACTTATGAGAGAGGAGTATTTAAAACAGAGCTAGAATATGTAACGTTCTAATGGAATGGAAGAAATAGAAGGAGGCGTGGAAATTGTTCAGTTTTGTGATGATGAACCATGTGGGCAAGAATAGGTGAGAATAAAGAGATAATAAAAGAAGGAACATGAAAAAAGGTTAATTGGTGACGTTATTAATAAGAAATGAAGATGCAGACTAAGAAATTATTTGACAAGCATATAATAAGGACATTTTATGAAATTGAGTCTGTATGGAGTGTATTGTTTAAGAAAAGTATAAAAAAATGTTTTAATTATCGAAAATAAAAGTAATAAAAAAAGAAAAATGTTTAGAAATAAATAACTGAGAAAAAAGAGAGGAGAATGAGAGGGATAGAAAGCTCTACGACAACACCAAAGAGAAAGCTAAACATTTATGAGTTAGGACATTTTATTCTTAAAACGTTAAGAACTTGGAGGTATCTAGTTAAACAAGTGAGAATAAAGTAAGAAAGAATAGACAGATATATGATTACAAAAACTGATTATGGTAAGGCCTGTGTATTACAGTATGGGGTACATAGTGAGAAGGTTAGAAAAATTTTGGAAAAGCATTGGAATCTAATGAAGGTGGATAAGGATGTCTCAAAAATAGTGGGAGAGCAACCACTATTTGTTTTTAGGAATGGGAAGAACATGAAAAAACTGTTGGAAGTGAAAACTAAACCCCTGGGCAATGTGAATACAGGGACGCAGAGATGTGGGACCTGTAGGCAGTGCAAGTGTATAATTAGTTCACCTACAATTACACTTGAAGACATAAACAGAACTAGAATTCAGTTCCAAAAGGGGAATTGTAGGTCTAAGCATCTGGTATATTTAGTGAAATGTACAAAATGCCCAAGTTATTATGTGGGCAAGACTACCAGATGCTTAAGAAATAGAATATATGACCATGAGTATAGCATCAAAAAGGGTGATGACAAAAATGCACTTTGGAAGCATGTAAGGGACAATAAAGATTGTACTGGTTTCCAGTTTGAGATACTTGAATTAGTTAAGGCAAATCCCAGGGGAGGTGACATTAAGAGGATAGTAGGGGAGAGGGAAGTGAGATGGCAGATCAGATTAAATGCATCCACACCCCCAGGAATAAATGAGTATCTGTCAATAAAACCCATCCTGGAAGCTGTTAGAAAATAGTTAGGGTAGAAGGGTTTGTAAAAGGCTTATAATAAAAAGGCTTTTATATTTTTACTTGTATTTTAACATTTTGGCCAGTGTAATAATATACATATATTTATATATATATTAATTTACCTATTATTCATTGCAAATTTTAATATATTATGGAAGTGTAAGTTATTTTGAGTGAAAGTAATAATTTTTTATACATATATATATATATATATATATTACTTAGCAAGCATGTATGAAGAAACTGCCATTTAGAATTCATAATGATATAATGGTTAATGCACTAGCACTTTAAAAGTTAATTGAGTAATTATGTGTAAAAGTGAGGATGTATAAAGGGACCAAAGAATATTGAGTCAGTGTTCTGATGAAGTCTTGTTAGATGAAAGCGCTTAACCAACTTGTCGGATGTGATTTTATATCAATAAAAGGATTGGGAAGAAAGTGAGTCGTGAACTGCTTTTTGTGCTGGTGCTGTAATTGTTGAAGCAGGAGAGTTGATTGCTTCGTGTTGGTGTTTCCTGGTTGGAGCAGGTGTTTCTATCATTAAGCTAAAAGTCTGAGAATGTAGCTTTTTAGCATACCCGTAAACAGGTTTATATATCTCAAAACTGTAAAAGTTACAAAAAAGTTAAAATATGAAAAATATTCAGCAGGCACTCCTCTTCATAATGGTGATATTAATATGTCAGCTAGACACAGCAATAATGTTATACTGAACATCATTTGGATAAGTACATTTTATTATTACAATTATAAAGATACTATTAATTTATCTATAATAACAGTAGATAGACCCAACCATCAGTGTTACTTTTGTTCATATAGATGTGGTCTTCAATTAGCTGTAAAGAATTTTTGTAAATGTTATTCCAGTTTTTGAATATTTCCATAATTATAATATGCATGCAGATTTGCAGATTTAATGGACAAATACATCACAGTATCTGTTAAGACACCAACTATCAGTGCAAAGTTTTTTCAGCATGGTGTATGCTTTCATTTGATACTATAAAGTACCATATAGGCACCTTCTGGTTAAAGTTATTACTATTATTATCAACATATGGCAAATATTCATTATATTTCTGGAAAATAATTCACATATTCTTTGCTGCTGATTACCCTATTTGTCTGAGGGCCACTTATGAGCTGTGTGTTGACTGTGCATAAGAAATAATGTTTTACAATGTATCCAGGCGGACAGTACCCGAGATAAGTATACAAATGTGTGCATATGTCTGTGTATGGCATCACTTAATATACTCAGAAGTAAGATATGTCTGTATATGGCATCACTTAATATACTCAGAAGTGAGATATGTCTGTGTATGGGATCACTTAATATACTCAGAAGTGAGATATGTCTGTGTATGGGATCACTTAATATACTCAGAAGTGAGATATGTCTGTATATGGCACCACTTAATATACTCAGAAGTGAGATATGTCTGTGTATGGCATCACTTAATATACTCAGAAGTGAGATATGTCTGTATATGGCATCACTTAATATACTCAGAAGTGAGATATGTATGTGTATGGGATCACTTAATATACTCAGAAGTGAGATATGTCTGTATATGGCATCACTTAATATACTCAGAAGTGAGATATGTCTGTGTATGGCATCACTTAATATACTCAGAAGTGAGATATGTCTGTGTATGGCATCACTTAATATACTCAGAAGTGAGATATGTCTGTGTATGGCATCACTTAATATACTCAGAAGTGAGATATGTCTGTGCATGGCATCACTTAATATACTCAGAAGTGAGATATGTCTGTGTATGGCATCACTTAATATACTCAGAAGTGAGATATGTCTGTGTATGGCATCACTTAATATACTCAGAAGTGAGATATGTCTGTGTATGGCATCACTTAATATACTCAGAAGTGAGATATGTCTGTGTATGGCATCACTTAATATACTCAGAAGTGAGATATGTCTGTGTATGGGATCACTTAATATACTCAGAAGTGAGATATGTCTGTATATGGCACCACTTAATATACTCAGAAGTGAGATATGTCTGTGTATGGCATCACTTAATATACTCAGAAGTGAGATATGTCTGTATATGGCATCACTTAATATACTCAGAAGTGAGATATGTCTGTGTATGGCATCACTTAATATACTCAGAAGTGAGATATGTCTGTGTATGGCATCACTTAATATACTCAGAAGTGAGATATGTCTGTGTATGGCATCACTTAATATACTCAGAAGTGAGATATGTCTGTGCATGGCATCACTTAATATACTCAGAAGTGAGATATGTCTGTGTATGGCATCACTTAATATACTCAGAAGTGAGATATGTCTGTGTATGGCATCACTTAATATACTCAGAAGTGAGATATGTCTGTGTATGGCATCACTTAATATACTCAGAAGTGAGGATGACTGAACTAATATGGCTGTTTGTGAAGGAAATCAATTATCAATAATGTCTAAAGTCGATGTTTGAGTAGGGTGGTAGTACTGCTGATAGGAGTAAACAGAAAATGGATGGGCAGAAGTAATGTTTTTTGTTAATCACTGCCAGCATCCAATTAAAAATTGTACCCATAAGGATTTCCTTCTTAACTGTTGTTTTTCTATGCATCATTGGTACTGTCTCCAGCCTGTTGTACATACTTCTCAAATACTTTGCTCCTAAATTCCGGTTAAAGACACACATAATGAGGGAGACAAAGGCCCCAAAACATGGATGACCTTAAATATTACTCTAATTCACTTAAAGAATAGAACCACAGGATTTGTATCAGTATGTGTTTTCTAAAAAATATGAAACTCTTCACACCAGGTATTACTGACTGACTGCAGTCCTTAGTAATTTAGCAGAAAAGTTCAAACAGGGACACGGATGATGATAATGAGTCAAATTGGGTACAGTTTAGAGTTATAATGGTGTATCCCCTTCTTGTAATATCCAACCAAATCCTCGCTGCATTGTCTAATGCTCCCCATCACCACTTTTTCACCCTTTGGTGTCCCATTGTTCATCCTGTGGCTCCCCATCCTGCTGTGGGCACATCCTCTTCTGTACGTCTGTGCTGTCCTATATGTGTCTCATTTGTATCTGCAGACTGAACTTGTCCCCCTGCCTTCATTTTCTGTCACCCTTCCCCCTCATCCTTTCTCTCTCTCTCTGCTGAAGGTGAACTCTACACAATGCTATATGTTGTCCTTCCATGTATCCTAATGCATGCTGCTTTACCTTTTTTCCTACTTTCACACCTTTCCTACATTTTATGCATCTGACAGGTGTCCATGTATGCAGACATCGCAGCAATGAAGTTTTAATTACTATATAGGTAAGTATATCATTATGTACCAGTTGTGTCATCTTGCCAAGGGATATACTAGTGCACATAAAGCATATCTTCTCTATATACCACTTTATTTAGGCTTACTATCATTTTTTCAAATGACAATTAGACGTATGTTAGAATTGCGAATGTCAGATTGTCGTTCACTAAATGTAGAATGAATTGAAATGTCAAACACATGTGAATGCAATAGTGCATTTGGCTATAAGAGTTTGCGGTACAGTGAGGTTTGGAAATTCATCCATATCCCCCACTGTAGTGCGATCTCGGACTTGGAATATATTCTTAGCGGGGGGGGGGGCTTGCCACCCTCAAAAACATGATATGTTGTATAGGAATTTCATTTACATGAGCTCCTATACAGATATCACATGATGTTTTTGAAGAGAATGTCAAATCTGCTGCGTCAATCAGCTGATTTGACATTGTAATGCATTCAGGATTCTGTTTTCGATGGTTTACTTCGAAATTGCAAATGGAAATTGTTTTGCCTTTTGCAATTTTGAGAGTAAACCCTTTATTGAAATATGCAGAGGTGTGTGGAGTTTCATTTTCATCTCTCTTTGTACAAAGTGGTATACAGCTATGCTGTCTTTTGTGCCTTGTGTGATATCTTCATAGGTTCATAGGTAGGTACTAGGCTATTGGCCCTAGGGCCTATATAAGCCTAGCCAAACGGTACCATGGCTTTTGCCACCCAAGAAAATTATTTTCCTGTGCCCCTGTCAAGCAGAGCCACATAAGTGATCCCCGGGCTGAATTTCCTATCTCCCATCCAATCATCAAGATTTTTCTTGGAGTGCTAATAAGGAACTTTGTTTGATATAGATAGGTAGTTTGTTCCAGAGTATGGGAAGTCTCTGGAACAGGAATCTATCCCTCCAGCATGTTCTGTTTATTATGGTGACAAGGTTTAGGTCCCTAGAGAGTGTAGCTCGGAGGGATTGCGATTTCTTTAAGTGGAGCATGTCCAACAGCTCCGGGTTTGACATAGCTTTGTATGTTAGGCAGAGATTGCCTCTGAGTAGGTGATATGTGACAGAGTAAAGCTGGAATTTTTTTGAGACGGTCTGCGTAGGGCATCTGTTTGAGGCTGGTAATCCCCTTTGTGAGGTATTTCTGCAGCCTTTCCTGTTGTTGCAGATGTCTTGTGCCTTGTTTGAATGTGTTTGTGTTTGCACAGATGTGTCTGCTTCTGTGTTTGCTTTTCTACTCACTTACACAGAAAAGAGTTTAGATTTCTGCATGAAAGTGCTGCCTGTCTTGCTTTAAATATGTACTTAGTCTATGTGCTGCTGCAAAGTTGTGCAGACATTTTTTTAATTTATCCTTTGTTGACTGGGTTAGTCCAGCTAAGCTAGTGGCTTCTTTCAGGGGAGACCCAAGGTGGTACATTTATTATTGTGGGAAATCTGGCCACAATGTCAGGGAACATTCCTTACTGTTTTCAAAAGGTGCCATAGGATTCTTTATGTCCACCTGAGCTACCACCAATTCAACCAGATGTGACCTTCATTTAACATCTCATCCAAGGGATGATACACTCAGGGGTGCAGCATAACCCCAATGTTACATTGCTGTATCACTATTTCAAACACGGGGAATGGGAATAGAATCCACAGCCTTCTGGTCTTCCACCACCAAAGGTGAGACAGTGCCATGGCATCTCTTTGAATCCCAGCATCATTTTATCTCCTCCAGTCATCGGGGACATGACTTATTTTACATTATCTTCCTATTTCCAAAGAACTACCTTACTTCTCGGCACCTTGATTTCCAAACTAGTCTACCTAGAGTTATATTCCCTTCTTTAAACTTCCTGTCATCACTACCTTATATTCCTTGTGGTTGAAGTGCCAAGGAGCTCAATATTTAATGTCCAGTTTTTGGACTGATAAGGAAGTTTCCTGCTACTAAATATCTGCTTTTGTCTGGAAATCATTATTTTCAAAAATAAGAAATATCAACTAAATTAGTTTAGGAATCATCTGGGGAGCATCTTGCTTATAGTTCACCATGTAATTATTGTGGCAACTCAGTTTTATTATTTGCAGCTGAGTTGCATTTGTGTTAATTTGTTATAAATGCTGGACATTTAATTTAGGCTTTGATTTACCAGTGGTATAACCTGTTTATTTTATAAAACAATTCATGAAATGTTATTTGGTTGGTTGGCATAATGGCTAAGGTATTTACTTTACAGACCCAAGGTGAAGGGTTTGATTCTCACATGGGATAATTAACTAATCTAAAATTAGCCCACAGGGGCAATTAGCCTATTACTAATCTACGAACCTATGAACTCAAGTCATTCACTATAATATCTTCTTTTTTACTATATATATTATATAACAATACTGTTTTACTGTAATGATATTCTCCATACATCGGGCCCAAGTTTTGAAAGAAGGAGATGACCAGACTGACCCTGGTTTACTTATCAATCGGGCAATCGGTCATTCAGTATATAAATAATGAACAAAACACATATAATGTTATATAAGACCACTTGCACGATTTAATGTGCATTACTTTATAAATCATGTTCTGTGATGATAAAGAAATAGGTAAAATCTGCTGTTTCAGCATTCCTGATGCTGTTCTTGGTTTCTAATTTTGGCTGCATTTTAAGTTGTTTAAGAAGAAAGGCAGCAGTTTTCTTCATTCTCAGTTATGTAACCATTCATCTTACTTGTTGTCTTCAGACCTATCCTCTGAACAATCCATTTGCTGCTTTATTGAATATTATATGTATTATTAGGATATTTGATGGGTTTTTTTTCATATTTTTATACAGACAGCATAATTTTTTGTTAATGGAAATTCTGAATCACTGCAGAAACAAAATGTCATAAGTGATACTAACCCAGCAATAAGATATCTTAGAGGCATTCAGAGGACTATTTCTTTTATTTTGTTTTATAGCTAAAATTTAGGTGAATCAACATCCTTGTATTTTTCTGCCGTTTTAGATGTTTTTCTCTTTCCCTTTCGTCAGCTAGACTTTCTCAGACTGGATCTGTTTAACACAGTAAATGTTACCTTATGTAATACAAGGCAACAGGAGGATTCCAAAATTGGACCGGATATACCTTTGGAATATGGAGGCACTAAATAGCAAACCGGGCTGTTACTCCATTTAGTTAGTTAGTTAGTTGTTAGTTAGTTAGTTAGTTAGTTAGTTAGTTAGTTAGTTAGTTAGTTAGTTAGTTAGTTAGTTAGTTAGTTAGTTAGCTGGTTATTGCCATTTGTTTACCAAGAAAGTCTGACTGGGCACAGGTGCCCTTTTGCAGTGGAGGCCCAGGGAGAAAAGTTCGTAGGTACCCTATTTAATGCAATCAGTATTCACAGAAACACATTTTATAATGCAGTTTCAGTGAGTATATAGCATA
Organism: Protopterus annectens; assembly: GCF_019279795.1. Taxonomy (NCBI): domain Eukaryota; kingdom Metazoa; phylum Chordata; order Ceratodontiformes; family Protopteridae; genus Protopterus; species Protopterus annectens. The sequence continues at coordinate 35,236,623 of NC_056741.1, forward strand.
ATACTCAGTATAATAACATTTGCATTGATGTTCACAATCATTAAATTCACAAGCCTTGTGCTGAAACTTTACAGATAGAAGAGTGGTATATAAGATAGGTAGCAGTAATTTAAGAAATAGAGTAGAGTGAGGTATTAGAGGACATAAGCAAGTTTAAGTGTTAACAGAGAAGTAATGATGGAACAGTACTTTGGTTGTGCTAATTACAAGTAGGTATTGTAGTTTAAAAAGTACAATAAAGTGAGGTATTAGAAGGGGATAAGCAGATTAAGTTATTTAGTGCTTTAAACGATGATATAAGAAAGGTGATGAAGGGTGCTACAGAGCTATGTTCCAGATGAGGAGCAGGAATAAAGCCAGGAGGCAGAGAGGAAATCTTTTAGCAATTGTTGGAAAGATGAAGGTGTATGATAGACCTGATAGATACAGGAATTTTATTCCAAGTTCTAGCTACACTATTGAAATAAGGACTGAGCCCAGCAGCCCTTTATGGTTTGTAAATAGTAAGCAGTTGTTTATTTGAATGATTGGAAGAAAGTATTGGAGCAGAGGTCTAATTGCTGGGCAGGCAGATGGGTATGGATTATTTTATGGATTCAAGTGAGCTGAGTATAACATAGATGGTGAGAAAGCTTGCGACGTTTAAGTGTTTTTAGTGCTAAAGAGTGGTGGGCCTGGTAAGGTTTGTTGCGAGTGAGACTGGCTACTTTGTTATAGCACTGTTAAAGTTTAGAACTAAATGAGGCTTATAGGTTGGTCATGATAGGGGCTTCATATAGCATAGAGAGTAAGAGGTAAGGAACAGCAAGAGTTACCTTGGTAGAGTCTGTAAAGGAGTTTGTATAGGGTGCTTAGTGTTTGATGGCCTTTCTTGATGCTGTTGTGGATATGTAAATTGAATTTAAGAGTGTTGTCAATTGTCCAACCAATCATGGAACTTATAAACAAAGACATTGGTAATCTCCAAACTCTGGACCCCACCCAGTTTGGGTTTGTAAAAGGCAGATCATGTCTCCTAAGCCTAATAGACTTCTTTGAAGCAGTCACCTAAGCCATAGACGAGGGTAAGGTGGTTCACACAGCCTATCTAGATCTTGCCAAGGCTTTCGACACAATCCCTCACTCTGGAATTATAGATAAACTCACTAAACTAGGTATAAATCCCTATGTCACAAGATGGGTTTCCAACTGGCTCACTGACAGAACCTACACTGTTTAAATAGCAGACTCCAAATCTGACTTGAGACCAGTGACAAGTGGAGTACCACAGGGTTCAGTCCTGGGTCCTCTCCTGTTTGGTATCTACTTCTCTGAAGTAGAGGCTAACACAGAAAATCTTTGGCTAATGAAGTTCACAGATGACTGCAAACTAGGAGCCATAATTATACTCCTAACGATGTGAACATCCTACAAAAGGGCCTCACTGAGACAGATGCCTTGTGTCAAAGCCATGGCCTCAAGCTCAATGCCAAAGAATGCACTGTCATCCCCTTTGGTAAAAACTCTGTACCCATGAACTACAACATAGGCGGTAGTATACTTAACACCAAAAGTATGATAAGAGACCTTGGGACACAGGTGGACAGTAGTCTCTCCTTTGATAATCACATTGCCACAGTAGTCAGAAAATCCTTCTACGTGGCACACCTCATCACAAAAGGTTTCTCATCCAGAAAAAAAGAGATCATTGTTCCCCTCTACTCATCACTCATTAGACCCATTATAGAGTACAATGCCCTTTATGGTGTTACCTTATGTAATACAAGGCAACAGGAGGATTCCAAAATTGGATATATTTTTATACAGACAACATAATTTTTTGTTAATGGAAATTCTGAATCAGTGCAGAAACAAAATGTCATAAGTGATACTAACCCAGCACTGAGATATCTTAGAGGCATTCAGAGGACTAAAAGGCAGATCATCTACAACAACTGGAAAGGCCGCAAAAATACCTTACAAAGAGGATTACTGGCCTCAAACAGATGCCCTACGCAGACCGTCTAAAAAAACTCCAGCTTTACTCTGTCACATATCGCCTACTCAGAGGTGATCTCTGCCTAACATACAAAGCTATGTCAAACCCAGAGCTGTTGGACATGCTCCACTTAAAGAAATCCCAATCCCTCCGAGCTACACACTCTAGGGACCTAAACCTTGTCACCACAATAAACAGAACATGCTGGAGGAATAGATTCCTGTCCCAGAGACTTCCCATACTCTGAAATAAACTACCTATCTATATCAAACAAAGCTCCTCATTAGCACTTTTCAAGAAAAATCTTGATGATTGGATGGGAAATAGGAAATTCACCCCAGGGATCACTTCTGTGGCTCTGCTCGATAGTGGCACAGGAAAATAATTTTCTTGGGTGGCAAAAGCCAGGGTACCCTTTTGGCCGGGCTTGTATAGGCCCCAGGGCCAATAGCCTAGTACCTACTTATGAAGCTATGAACCGAAGCAGTTTTATATGTGGGGTAACTTCAGTCATGATAATATTTATGAAAGAAATTTTACAGTAAATTTTTAAATTTATTCAATTGCATTATTTACTGGGATTGTCCCTCTTGGTATAAGTTGTCACTTTTCAGTGGAGGTTCAGGGAGAAAAGCTCCAAGAATGAATACATGTACAAAATGTACAAAAAGTAGATAAAACAAATTACTGAGACTTTAAGCAATTTAACAGAAAGAATGCAAATAGAACACATAATAAAACTTAAACAGAGTTTTACAAAAGACGATAACACATATCAATAAATAAAAAAATTGTGCAAACCACAAATAAAATCTAATACATGAGTGCAATAACGGTTCAAAACAAACAAGTGAGGAGAAAAAAAAGAAGGGAAAGTTATTTGTAAGATCAAGCTTTTAAAAGTAAGGTTAGAGAAAAAAAAGAGATGTGTTGGTAGAAGTGAAAGTTATACATCAGTGTGCAGGAAGAACAGGGTAAAAAGGCAAGTGTGACAGGCAACGCACGGGAAATAGGTAGAGGTGTCAACACAGGAAGTGGTGGATCCTGCACTGCATGTGGTAGAATGGAAAAGAGACAATTTGTAAGAAATTAAGTGAGATAAAGTCTGGGAAAGGTGAGTAAGAGGATGTAGGATTATTGTTGTGAAGAGAGGCTTTGAGGTGCCAATATATGGTTTGCGGCAGGGCAGATGAAGATACAGAAGGCATATTATATGAAAGGAGATGAAAGAAGATGGAAAGAAAAATCTAACTAATGTGCCAGAAGATGCTGAAGTGGAATGTCAGGGTGTAATAAAAATAAACAGGGGATTTGAGGAAAAGTATAATAAAATAGTAAAGTAAGGGAAAAGAAATGTAAGTGGTTTTGATAGGGAGATAAACACACAGGCTGTATATATAATATATCAATACAGTGTCCTTAGATAAGGTGATGGATAGCATAGTTTAGAACAGTAGTGTAGCTAGGGTGGGGTGAAAGGGGAAACTGTTCCAATCACAGAATGCGGTGGGAAGTGATCTCTATTTAATGCAATAGAGGCTGGTATTGCATTTGTAGTCAAACCTGACTGCTGTAGCACTCCAGTTGTGGTCTAAACTGTAACAACTGCTTGTTACATTGCAGTAAGTAGTTTGCTATAGTTTAAAAGGAAAGAAAAACTTTTTTTTTCCAACTAAAATCTGTGCACTGCAGCACACCAAGCAGGCAGTGAATAGACTATAGCAACTGTTTGTTACACTTGTAGTAAGCAGTGTGCTGCATTTTATAACAAAGACATTATTTTTTCTTTTTCTTTTTTATAAACCAAAACATGAATGCTATATAGCTCCATGCAGGCAGGGGATAAACTGTAGTGACTGTTTAGTACTTTTGAAGCAAGCAGCTTGCTACAGTTTAAAAAGAAGAATTTTTTTTTGTTTTTGTTTTAACTGAAACATGAGTGCTGTAGCATTCCATGTTAATAGTGTATAAACTGTAGCATGGATCTAACTGTAACAAGCTGATAGCTTACAATCTAGCAATAGTTAGTGGCAGTAAACTGTTTTTTTTTTCTCACTTAAAGAGCTGGGAGTTAGGGTACTGGTTCAACCAGCTAGGCTTCTGGATTAGAATACACTGTGTGAATAGACAGGAACTTTTGTCTAACCAGGGTTTGAGCAGGAACACAGCCATGTGTTTATTGGGTGTTGTTTTAATTGATACTTTAATGATTTCACATGAAATATTTGTTTAAAGGCAAGGGGATGGAGTTCCAGATTTTTGAGAGCTAGGAAAAATTGAAAGCCTCCAGCAGAGTTATTTGATTTAATTGTTAGGAGTAGTTTATATATATATATATATATATATATATATATATATATATATATATATATATATATATATATATATACACTATTCGAAGAGGCCTGTTTGATGAGTAGTGTTGAAGGATATGAGCTAGTTTAGAACATTTTTCAGGTTTGTAAAAAAGGTTATATGTGATAAGTAGCTGAGACAGAGTGGGGATTAAGGCAGTCCTAGCCAATGTAGTTGCTTTAGCGCTACACTGTAGTGAGATTTGCATGTCTTATTAGCAGCAAATTTAGCTACTTTATTATGACGCTGCTCACCAATATTAGTCTGAGTTGCCAGAAGATTGATGACAATAGGGAATGCACAGAGGAAATTTGGGAGGAGGGAAGTTGAAGCAATGTAATTTCTAGCATTGTCTGTGGGTCCATAACCCATTCTTGCAATCACACCATAATGTGCTCACCTCTTCTGCTGCTGCTGTTGATCTTGCTGCAGTCACCAAAATCATAGGTTCAAGACTTGGCTCATACTATCTCCTCAAGATTTCTCAAGTGGCTGTTTTTCAAGCAACACCCACAAGGCTATAGTGCTATGTAAACTCACAGCTTTCAGTCTTTATTACTCTTGAATGATCATCAATTTAATGATGGTGGAATATAGTTTTCAGTCAGGCCGGTGACTGAATAAATAAATGTACTCTTTTCTATGACAACTCTCTGAGTTTCACTTGTTTTGATGAAAGCCTCACTGAAAACAACACAACTGAAACTAAATGATTGAAAAGCCAAAAGTATTAGAAATACTTTGTCAAAAAATAAACCCAGCTGAAAACATATAAGTATCCACAGCTTTGGTTATCAGAGATATCACCTGCTTCATAACTCACATGTCCTATAGTCTTAACCCTGATATATACCTTAATAAAATCTCTAATATTAAAGGTAACCAAAATAAAATCTCATTTACTAACCCTAGCTCAAACTTCAACGCTAACTATGAAATCAGTGACTTGCATTAAGTGCTAAAGCAATTTTTATTCACTGTAGCTGTTGAATAAATTATTTACATTCAACGTAGCTTAAACACAATTCCAGTTCAAGTAAAGTGGTTCATTTTGACTATTGTTGTCTAATTGCTTTAGATCTAATTGGGTATGTTAGCATATCTAACTATTGAATAAAGTAAACAGTAAAGCTTGAAAACTCTGACTTTGATTTATCCTTCTGGTTCCTGAGGTATCTTTGTTGTGGCACTTCAAATGGTGTGTTAAATACATGCACCACCGCTGAAAATGTTAATTTCCAAATGAAATGCCCTTTGTTGTCAGTCCATAATCCAACGAACATCATTTGTCTTGTCTCTGCTTCATATGATACCCTTTGGCTAAATGCTAGCAATCTCTTCAGTGATATCAATTTTTTTTTCTCTGTGATACTGTTCTTAGTTTTCAAGCATGCAATTTTTCTGTTTGCTACATTGATGTCCAGCATAAGAATATTTTTTTCATTGTCAATTAAATCTCAAAGCTTCTGAATAAGAGGTCAAACTAAAGCATCCTATAACAAGCATATGACAATACTTGAGTAACCCCAACACATTTCTGGTTAGAGCATATTTTCAAATCAATAGAAGACATAGGAAGACACAGAACAATTGCACATTTCTTGATCAGTGAAATAGACTTTGCTTTATTATTGAGTTACATTCTTGAAAGAATTTAAACATTGATTCACTGTCTGTGTACCTTGTATTGTCTTACAGTGTTTAGAACCTCACCTATGCTCTCTAGTCATGGGTATACTTTTGTTTCTCCAGCACTGATAAAACCGATCACCTGTAGAAAAATCAGGTTAAAAATCTTAAGTCAAGCAAATAAAAGTATTTTGTGAAAATGCCATTTTATATCTTGCAAGCTCTACAGCCTAAACATATAAGGTTAGATCAGCTTTGTTCAGTCAGATGCGAGCTTTCATGTGAGAGCAAGAAATTCCTTTTTGAGGGTTTCTTTTCTGATATATTTATAGAATTATGAGCAAATACACTTACTTGTATAATTAACAATATAAATTTACAACTTACAGTACGAGTGAAAATGACAGTTTTCTTCAACATCTTCAAAGGTCTCAAATAATGACGTGATGTAATTTGGAAGTATCTTAGGTATGAAGATGTCAACATAATAAGGGAATAATGTATATTTGTATAATTATTAGTAAGCATGAAGCAACATGTTCAATACAAAGTACTACACATAAAAAGTGACAATGTATTTTCCTGTCTCACACAATATCCTTCAATAACATGCAGCATTCCCAGTTATGAAATCATGAATGCAAACGTGAAAGCATGGATAAAAAAGTGACAAGTAGTCATTAACATTTCCACTGAGAACATCCTAAATAAAGAATTGTACTTCTGTCAATTGCTCTTTCCTATGCTGTCTATTTGCAAGTACCCAACCTTGTGAGTCTCATACCTTTAAAAAAAATGTCTTATTATTTTTCAGCTACAAGCTGCTGTTAAACCCTTATCATAGGATCATAGGATCATAGGAGATTACTAGGTTAATGGCTCTGGAGCCACAAGCCTACCCAAGAGTTTATCACCAGAAAAGAAACCACAATCAGCACCTCTCACCCCTGTCAATGATGGACACAGGTGGAACTGGGACAAATTTGTGGTTGCCTATCCACTCATCTCAACCTGTTGTTGTCTGTACTTACTATCTTTAAACCATGCCAATATTTGTCAGATGTTAACACTAGTGGATGACCATTTCCCACAATAACCACAACCTGAAATAAAGAAAATCACTCATGTTTTCTCCTTGCCATTCAGAAAGTCTGACAGAACAGAGGATTACTCTGAACTGTAATTAAGGTGACTATGGGTACAGGGTTTGATTCCTTCTACTTCCATTTACCTACGGTGTGATGCTGAGCAAGTCATTCTACCAGATTTTATATTTCTATATACATATACACACAGAACAACAGTAAGGTAATTTACCAACATCACTGAATTCCACTATTGTCAAATATGCTCTCAGTATTTGGAGCTAAAGAAGAAACTGATATATGGCTTAAAATGCATTTCATGAGCTTTTTTGGTTTCAGTCTTTTTATTTGTTTGACTAAAGACCCTAACTTGGCCTTTTGTGGTTGTTCCAGCCAAAATACTATGCATATAGGATTCTATTTTATGTGTAGTCCCATCATTTTACAGTTCTTTTCCAAGCAGTGATATTACAGTCACAGTGTGAAATTACTGTCCAGGTAAGAGTTTCCATTTTTTACTACCTTTGTCAATGAGCTATGGTGTGTTCACTAGAATTTGACTCTATCACTCTCCAGTTATAATAACGCACTACATTGAAAGAGATCAGTTAATTGTCAGAATAAGCAACACTTGATACAGAAGGTAGGCATCAGGCTAGTTTAATAACAATAAACATAGAGGTGTCTAGAGCATAGTTACCAAGATCATTCACATACGGATGAAAGCGGACAGACAGACAGACAGACTTCCTCTAGCCACTCCCCTCACAGCTGTGTCATCATCACATTTATATCCATACACAGTATTAACCTGATGAAATGATCCTGAAAGAAATATCTTTGCATAGTGGATTTACTTGATTTATAACAAATAAACACATACCTACAGATTCATTATAGGGCCTAGTGTGAACCGTACAGCACTTTCTAAAAATGGTCAAGCTCCCACAACATGGCAATTTGTAATTCAGAGACATGGTAGCCAAGATCCATGTCTCTGAATTGCAGTTAGTAAATTGCTGCTCATGAAGTCATTTGCATTTTCACTCACAGTCACTCCCCCCACACACACACGCACATACACATACACCACAATCAGTGTACCTGTCCCCCTGACTTGTCTTCCCATCCATGGTTTCCTCCCACCACTCAAGCACTGTAATATTTTAAGTACCATTATGACACATTTGTATAATCCCTGGTGTGTAGTCTTACCCCCACCCCCAATCTCCATAGTAATATTGTTGCTGTTAGGACACTTCACTATTGTGTTTTTCCTGATGTCTACTGCTTCCACTCCTCCGATCCCTGTACTGATGCTGGTACCTATAAGGTACTTACTTTACTGATGTGTTTTCTCTGGTGTATTTTGGGTCACCCCTGCTCCCTATACCATGGTCATGGCAGGTAACTGAACCTGGACTTTTGGCCATTTTCAGTATGGCAGCATGGTAGGGCTGGACTTGCTGACCCGTACAGCCAGTCGTGTAGCACTGTGTTTGGGCAATTGCTTAATTTCAAAAGGTACTGCAATGTGTACATGGAGGTGTAGACATCATGGTACCCTCATAAATACTAGCCATTTTCTTTTATAAATGTGCTGAATAGTTAAGTAGTCTCAGTGACTCTTTTCAGGCATGCGCCAAACCAGAGGCAACAAATAGATTGTCAAAATTATAAATCAAAGTGCGAGGCATAAGTCAGTTGGTCAAAGATACAGATATAGATGCAGATAAAATAAATGATACATTATATATAGCAGATAATGAAAGATAAGGATAAAATAAATAGTAAATCACTTAAGGAAAATTTGCAGTTATGTTGTGAGCAATAAGTTATTTTAGCAAAAAGTAATAAAAACAACGTTAACAAAAAAAATGCATGGTTGGTAACTAAGAGTATGGACATACAACCAAATTTAAAATGGTAGCCTTGTAAAAGAGTGTGCTCACACATTATCATCTGAGATACATGAAATAGAATAGTCACATAACAAGATTGTTCTAAAGCTGCTCATTTACTGTAGAAATGGAACCTCTGTTATATATGTGGGATGAATATGCAGATGTCATAAATACAGGAGAAGGTGGTAGAATTAACTTTAATTGTGTTGATGTCAGTCTGTGTGAGGAAAATATTGAGAATAGGTGTGATTTAGTTGTAAACATATTGCACTTGTGTGAATTTTTCCAGACTGGTATACTAAAAGTAATGCCACGTCTGTATTCATAGTTGTTTTTGTAATATTGGTGCTATGTGTGAGAAAGCCATGTTTCCCCAGTTGATACTGGCATTTGAATGAAAGAGGAAGTAGTTCTACTGGCTTGTAAGCACAGATTATACAGGGAGAAATGGATTATACTGGGAGAAGGTGGCAAAGAGACAATCAAAAGTAATTTCACAATATTTTGTTTACTCAACTGTGACACTGAATTAGAAAAAAAAGAAAAGCTGAA
>NC_056741.1:35251125-35260453 GCF_019279795.1 Protopterus annectens
ATTTTATGGGTCTATATCAGAATATCGACATTTCAAAATGTTGAAGCACATTTATTCGAAATGAAAATGTTGAACACTGACTTTGTCGAACGGCCAAAACATCGATTTCTTTCCAAGAGAAAGAAATCAGTTGGCTGTTCTGTCATACGTGCCCTTTCCCCAACTGTAGTGTGTTCTCAGCATTAGAATATTTATTTAGGGGGGTGTGGGGGGCACAATCCCCCACAGTGGGGTGTAGAAGGGGTGAAGCCTCCCACTTAAATACATTTGTTTTTATGTTGTGTTGCTTGTTGCTCTTCCAATTTCATTCCCTTGGAAAGAAATCAGTGTTTTGGCCGTTCAACAAAGTCAGAGTTCGGCATATTCTTGTCGAATAAATGTGCTTCGACATTTTGAAATGTCGATGTTCTGATATAGACCCTAATTTTACTTATCAATCACCCTGTCCATCATTTTCATGCAGTGAGCCAGGAGTCTGGCACCTCTGTACTGTCCACATTTGCCACTAACCCCTTTGTTCTTGTACACTGACATTAGTATGGTCATTCTCCAGTTATCTGAGATATGCTTTTCACTCCATACTGTTATGAATACCCTCAGGAGCCATTTCTCTCCTAAATCATCCAATATCTTTACCATATCTGATGTGACATCATCTGAGCCTGTTGGTTTCCCCTGACTACTTTTATTTCTTTAGTGCTCTTCTTGCTTCTTCTATGGTGGGCTCTTCTACATCTTTCATTGTAGGCAATGCATGTGGCAGTACAGCTTCTGTTGCATTTTCTTCACTCAGAAGCTGCTGGAAGTACTTATTCCATCATCCATCAGCCTTTGATGTTCTGTGTACTAGTGATCAGGTTGTTGCTGGCATCCTTTATGAATGGTGTCCAGGGCTGGTTCCAGCACAAAGTGACCTAGGCAGCTACCTAGGGCCCAGTGCTGGCTGGGAGACCCACCCATAGAACATTAAATTTAAAAAAATCCCATTCAAAATTACATTTAAAAAAAAAGTCCAATTACAGTCATACAGCATTAAAAATTGGCTCAATTTTTCTCCACAGTTTTTGATCTGTAGCATGCTAGCGCCATTCTCATTACCGCAAACCACTGGCATTGAGAGAGGCTGAAGGTGGCATGCCAAGCCAATATGAGACATTCAGGAATTTGTCCAATGATTTAACTCAAACAGCAGTATGGAAGGCTCAGAGTGAATGGGAGTTGAAATTACTTTACAGAAGCAAGATGGAGGGGGTTTATTTCATAATTCAAAACAACCTAATTTGTTTTCAGTACAGCAGGAGATAATGTGGGTTTTATTATCATGATGCCCTGAAAGTAAGACTGCTGCAAGAAAATCAAGTACTCTTCACTGCACAGTGTGTGTGCCAGGGGCTGGGATTTCTTTTCAAGCAACAGCAATGCAGAAAAACTTTGTTTCATGATAGCTTCTTTTAACTAATGCATTTAGATATATGGGTGTGCATTTTAGGTATATTGGTATGCGCGCACGCGTGTGTGTGTGTGTGTGTGTGTGTGTGTGTGTGTGTGTGGGCGTGTGTGCACGTGTGCGCGTGTGCGTGTGTGCACATGTGCACGTGTTTGTGTGTCTGTGTGTCTGTGTGTGTGCACGCGTGTGTGTGAAATGCCTCAGTTACACAGGTCTGTGTAGTTAAGTGACTTGTAAATAAAAAAACACTCTCTGACTTGCTTGGAAGCACACTGACTCAGATCCAGCACCTTAGGTGCAGGAGGCAAGAGCCTTAATCCCCTACACCCACTGACAGACCTCCATTAACTTTTTCCCCCATTGGTAAATCACTGAGAATTACTGTCAGTCATTAGACTGTGATGCTTTTGTGGTTCACAAAATACATGTTGATGCAAAACCTCTTTGATTTTGCCTCATATTTATGTCCTGTCCTTGAGCACATCACTTAACCAGGCAGTGGTTTGGGGCAAATGGAAATCTGGGCTAGGCTTCTCAATGGTCCTCTCTGCTATTTTTTTGTAATTCTTCTAGTTGCAGGTAAAATGCAATTTACTTCTGTACAACAGCAACCCCAACTTTTGAGATGCCAGTTATGTTTTTATTTATTTTTTATTTACATTTTACTTTCTGGGGTAGAGCACAAATCACAGTATGGCTGATTGCAGGCACATCCAGGACTTATGGACTACTGATAGTTTGCTTTAAACTCGTGTTTACTAGCACTTATTGGTCTAGTTATTTGCTCTGCCATGACTGCACATTATCTCTTAGTTATTTATAATTATTTTATCATTGTTGCAGTGATTTAGATTTTCATAAATTTGAACCAGAAGTTGTAACTGAATTATCATGAGGTTCGAAGATTAATTTCTGATCCATACACCCTCATAAACTTAATAGATACTTCCCTAATGCGACTGACTTCAGGAAATCAGTGAGCTGAAGAAAATCTGTAACTAAGTTTAATCATGCTTTGAGACATTTCACTAAACATCACATTTCCATTTAGTTTTTCTTTTTTTCCATTTCTTTTCTTGTCTTTTTTTGAACAGCAATCTGATATTCTTAAAGTAATCTTAAAGGGTGCTAGAAACATTTTGAAAGTCCCAGGCAAGTCGTTGGCGTGGCACTGGAGGTACTGATTCATCTGTATAATGGACCAGCTTAACCGCCTCTGCATGTTCCTTCATTGTATTTGCAAATATCAAAGCAATGGACCAAGTATAGCCCCCTGTGGGGTTCCATCCTGCAAAGGGTAGTGACAAGAGCAACTTTCCATCTGCCTGGGGGTAAATAATCAGTAAAGCATGTTACTGAAGTAGAGTCTGAACCTTCTTTCCTTAGCCGAGCAACAAATAGAGAATGATATACAGTACTGAATGCCTTCAAGCAAACAAACCTTATTACTCCAATGTATCTTCCCCTGTCACGTTGCCTAGCAACGTCATCTGTTAGCCTTGCAACAGCATTGTCAATATTGCAATGCTTATTAAAGCCTTGGTGGCAGTCCCATTGATTAAGGTAGTTTGTCATTCTCTGGTGTTTTCTTTTCTTTTTTTTCAGAAGTCTGTCTGGAGGGTTTAAAATAGTAATGTACATGTAATTCACTATTTTAGGAAAACCCTAGCCCATAGGGATGGAAATAATTTATATTTTTCCATTTGTTAATTTGAGTAGAGCACTGGTCCACATGGACATTTTTTAAGGGTCAGCCTAGGTGAACTGTCTTGTTAAGTGACTTACTCAGTCACAAAAGTATGCAAATTGTGTCGGAGAGACTCGAACTTTGATAACAGGAATCAGGCTGCTAATGTCATAGCCTTAATCCTTTACATTAACTGCCAGACAAGAACCTTACCTGGTTTTCATCCTCAGGTACTTTTCCATCATGCAGGTGTCTGATTATGGTAATTCCTTTTGGTTTTTGCAAAAAGGAATCCGATTTACAGAAGGCTGGTGAGATGGTATCAATAGAAGATGAACAGTTCCATTTTAATATTTGTCAGTTCTGCTAAATTATATTGACAAATACTCCGAGACTTTCGAAAAGAAGACACCTTTATATTTATTTTATTCTTTTCTGCTGGTGGGGACATTCTGTGTGATTATAACAACAATGCTCGTAAAACAATGGTCGAATACAATAGTGTCAACAAATGGCTTATGTGTGTAATTGGATTTGAAATGTAACTGCTATTCTTTCTTAAAACCTAATAATACATCCAGAAACTGGCTGGGTTGTTAAACCTACCTAGTTGCATCTAAGTAAACTATGTCTATTGTGCAGTCCTAGTTTTCTATTAAGATTTTTTAGACAGCTGTAATAAAAACAAGTGTTGTGGTCACCCCCTTCTTGCTTGAATAACCTCTTCTTATGTCCATTACGAAGATGTTGAGGTGTGAGTGTTTGTTTAAGTAGTTTATTGTATAGAAATAGATCAGAATGAATGGCAGGAACATTAGCTGATTAACTACATACTTCCATGCTCACACTCCGGCTGCTCACTCAAAATGGCACTCTTGCTTGCACATGCTCAGTACTTACATACATGTGCTGACTCACTGGAAAGCTTCTTAAAGGTATATCACTCACTCTGATCTACATTCTCCCTCTTTACTGAGCTATCTCATATAAATAACAACATTTGAATAGGCATGCAATTATACAGACACTGATAAAGAAAAATAACAGTCATGTCTAGGTTGCCGTGTATCTGGAAGTAGGTTTTGAGATGCGACCTGATATCGTGACATAATAGGACTGGGTTTAGCAACAGGGACAGTCACTGGGGAATCTTCTGCTTGAGGAGTTTCAGGGATTTTCTCAGGAACAGGGATTGCTGATGGAATGTCCTCTGGAGCATGAACATTAGATAAGTCAGTCTGAGAACTAGAGTCTTTGTCACAGTCAAGATGTTGTAACAATGGTTGAGACATTGGTAAGAATGCTTCTGATTTCATCTGAATTCCAATCCTTGTGATTCCATAATCTACGATCTCAGCTCTTGACACAAATTTTTCACAAATCCTATGTGATCAAAACCTTTTGACATATGCATCCCCACTATCTCCCCTTTTTGTAAAGAACAGAGAGGTTTGCTGGTTTTAGTAGGACTTCTGGGACAAACACTTTTTCAACAGTTGGGCTTTTACTGCTTTGTTGTTCTTAGAAGAGGGAACCAACAAATTACTGTTGAGTGGTAGTGTGGTTCTTGTTTGTCTCGACATAAGTCTTTGAGCAGGTGAACAAAGATGATTATCAAAAGGAATGTTTCCGAAATTTAATAAGTTGAGAAAAACATCTGTATTAACACAACACCATGAAAACAGAAAGAAAGAAAAACACTTCCAGAGCCACGGTTCAGACATCCAAAGTTTTACTTATGCTTTCCAGTACCTCGGCTTCAAACTCCTTTCAGGGAATAATATACATCAAGGATATCATTTCTATTATACCCATTGCAGTTGCATCATTATCCTATTGCTGTTAGTTACCTGTCATTAAAAAACACCAACCCAGTGAATAACCAGAAAAATTACAGTGACTGAAGCATTATGAACACATTTCTAAAAATGCTTGGAAGCACTTACAGCAGTACTATGCGAATGATATAAATGTTCTTTCAAATAGTCCTTTAAATGTTCTTTTAAATATTCTTTTAAACAATTTTTTAAATAAATAAATGAATAAATAAATAAATATTCCCATATACATTTATATATGTTCATTTTCATGCATACACATTTCCCAGTCCAAAAAAATAAAACAAAATGACTTATGCACAATACAAAAAAATTACACATTTAAATCCAGTTCTAAATTCAAGCCCTTTGGTCATAATGTTTGAAAATTAATTATGCATTTAGTTTCCATTTTTAATAATGTCTCACAATATCAGTACCTTGCATGAAATGTGGTTTTGCCAACACACTAAAAATCAAACTATTAGATGAACCCCTGTGATTTGTATGAAAATTTTGAGCCACGGGCCTTTCTAATCTACCATTCCTGATGTCACTAAGATGTTCATTTTTCTCGTTTTTTCCGACCTCTTTGTTTGACTAATATACCACATGCAAGATGCACAACTGCATCCTATAACATATACAACACCACATGTATTACAATCAAAGTGATCATGTGACTTGTACCTTCTCCCATTTATCATGCTACCCAAAGGATTTTTCTGGTTATTCACTGGGTTGGTGTTTTTTAATGACTGGTAATTAACAGCAATAGGATAATGATATAATTGTAATGGGTATAAATGAAATGATATCCTTGATGTGTATGATACCCTGGAAGGTGTTTGAAGCCGAGGTACTAGGAAGCATAAGTAAAACTTTGGATGTCTGAACTGTGGCTCTGGAAGTGTTTTTCTTTCCAAAAACATCAGTATTGCCATGTCTGGATTTCTCTAACAGCTGTTTTACACTTTGAACTGCATGTTCAGCCAAGCCGTTTGACTGACGGGATTCAGGACTACTAGTAACATGAACAAAGTCTCACATTTATGCAAATTTCTTGAACTGCTGACATGTGAACTGTGCACCATTGTCAGAGATAACTACCATGGACAGAAAAATGTCACTTCAACTTATTAATGAAAGTATTGAAAGTTAGGTTGGGAAGTAGGTTACTCTCAAACCAATTTGAATAAGTGTCTACTAACACCAAATAATGTTGACCATTCCACTCAAGGATATCTGTGGCTACCGTTGACCAAGGTAGTTCAGGAATCTGGCTTAACTGAAGTGGTTCTTTCTGTTGATGCAGCTTTGTATTATTACATACTGAACAAGATGAAAGTACTTTCTCAATATCTCTTGACATAGCAGGCCAAAATACTAGTTCTTGCACCCTTCTTTTGGTAAAATGAGTTCCTGGATGGCACAATACAAGATGTTAATATACTCTTATTGCAAGGATTTTGGAACAATCGATTTTGGACCTTTCATAATGACACCATTGTCAGACAAAATCTCATCTCTGCATGGAAAATATGGTTGCACTTCTACTGGTAAACAAGATTGCTATGCAAGCCATCCTCAACTGATAAAGTGATTAAGCTTCTGGAGAACTGGATCTGAAACTGTGTGAGTTCTGAGCTCATCAAGACGTGTAAAAGAAAAAGTTCTCATTTCCATAACCACAAAATCAAGTTGCTCATTGTTATGCTGTTCTGTGTTTTTTCTGGGTGATCTGGATACAATATCAGCAAGTATCAGCAAGACAAAGTCAGTCACCCTGCTAGACAGAGGTCCAGGGAAGTAAATACTGTGGGAAGAAATAGCCAGGAAATTTTTATGGCTAGGCTTGTATAGTCCCTAGGGCCGATAGCCTAGTACCAACCTATGAACCTATAAAGAAGTTTGCCTTTTGTGTAAACAAGACTAAAATTGTACTTTTGCAATTTGAGCATCAAGAATTACAATCTGCAGGAGCTGTATACATAGGCTTTCTCAAAATAGTAACTAGAAGTTGGTGATCAGTTTCAATTTGGATAGGTCAACCATAAATATAATCATATAACTTTGAACATGCAAACACAATTGCCAAAAGCTCTTTCTCAATCTGGGCATATTGCATCTCGGTCTGGGTAAGAGTTCTTGATGCACAGGCTACTGGTCTACCCTCTTGTAGAATGACTGCACCAAGACCAAATTTAGAAGCATCACAGGAAACTGTAATTGGTTAACATAGTAGGTAAGAGTTGGTGGGTTGGCAATTTTCTGTTTCAGGACATCAAATACTCCTTGGCGGTGTTCTGACCATGACCAAATGACATCTTTGAATGTCAGCTCGCTGAGTGGTGCTGAAGGTTGGCTTAAGTCTGGAATGAACTTGACTAGGTAGTTGACCATGCCAAGAAAACGCTGTAGGGCTTGGACATTGTCTGGAGTTGGCATCTCAAGAACTGCTGTTTGCTTGGAAGGATCTGGTCGTAAGCCTGAAATGGTAAACAACATAGCCTGAACTTGCACTTCTGAGGATTCAGCTTCACCTCATGTGCTGTTTCCATAACTTTCTGGAGGTTTCTGTCATGTTTGACTTCACCATTGCCTCCGACTAGAATATCATCTACTATAATAGCACAGGGATAGCCAGAAAAAAATTGCTGCATTGCATGCTAAAAGACTCCACTGGCAGAATTTATTCCAAATGGCATTCTCAGAAAACTGTATCTTCCAAATGGTGTATCAACTGTGGCTAACAAGGAAGATTTCTGGTCAAGCAGAATTTGCCAAAATGAACTCTTTGCATCTAAGACAGCAAAAACAGTGGCATTTGGCATGATGGCAGCAACCTCTTTGACTGTGTGCATTGGATGATGAGGCATTTTTAATGCTTTTTTTCACATCTCTTGGATCAATACAAATTCTGATATCATCTGAGCTTTTTTATGAGCTACTACCATGGAGGATACCCATTCAGTAGGTATTTCTACTGGACAAATTACTCCTAGCTGCACAATTTTGTCTAGCAAAGCTTTGACTCTGCTCTGCATAGCTACTGGAACTTTCTGTAATGGTCTGACAACTGGACTGACTTCATGGAAAACACAACTGGTAGTTTGCCTACCAGCACCCTGGAGAGTATTAGGGTCCAGTCTAGCACTCTCTTACTAGACGACTTCAACTACCCCTCCATTAACTGGGTAAAATACATGTGTACCAATACACTTGCCCAATTTTTCCTGGAGTTCATTAATTCCAATGCCCTGGACCAGCTCGCTCTTACCCCCACTGGAGGTAGGAACATCCTTGACCTGGTCATTACTAACATGGGCGACCATTGCTTTACACCAATAGTCAGCTCTTCCCTGGTTAGATCTGACCACAAACTAATCACCTTGGAAATCCACATCCCTCCCACCCCACCCCACCCCCTGCAAAGGTAACCTCCATGAAAAACGTCTCCAAAACTAACTTTGGGTTCCTAGAAACAGAGGTGGCTAACTTCACAGCACCCATGCAAATGGAGAATAGTTGTGTGACTGTGAACATGTACACAGATGAGTGGATCTTGCCATACCCAATAGAACCGAGACACTCTCCTCCAAAAAAAGGAAGACAATCTGGTGGTCCCCTGCCATAAGCAAACTCTACAACAGAAGGAGAAAACTGATGCGGATAAGGTGAAGTTCGAAGACTGGAAAAACTCCCTTATTAGCCTCAACAAACAGTTGAGATACCTCATCAAATCCTCTAAAGCTAGCTATGAAAACAGAATTGCAGCAGATAGTAAAGACAACCACAAGGCCTTCTATAGTTATGTAAAGAATATGCACGGCAATACCCAGATATTCTCTGAGCTACTACACAATGGTACCTCCTATACTGAGCCAGCAGATATTGCCAGTATACTGACTGACAGATTCAGTGCCAACCTTACTCCTCTCTCCCCACCCAAAGGACCAATCACAATGCCAGTAGATTGCCAGACACCCAGTATTACTGCTGTACAGGTTAAAACAGCACTGTTCAAGGCCAGGTATATAGATTTTATGGGACCTGACAATATCCCTGGTTGTGTTCTACATGAACTACAGAGTGAAGTGACACCTCATCAGTGTGCCCTGCTCAATCACAGCCTCACCTCAGGCTTTGTCCCTACTGAATGGTGCACTGCTACAGTCACCCCTTTCCACAAAGGAGGAGCGATTACAGACCTTGGGAACTATCGCCCTATTAGCCTGATGAGTCTGATATGCAAAACTATGGAACACATCATCATGGACCTAATAAACAAGGATATAGCAAATCTCCAAACTCTGGATCACACACATCTTGGTTTTGTGAAAGGTAGATCATGCCTGGTCAACTTGGTCGACTTCT
>NC_056741.1:35260953-35288453 GCF_019279795.1 Protopterus annectens
ATAGCTTTAGTTAATACAAAAAATTGTACATAGCAAAAAAAATACAGTTATTTTCCCTTTTTTGCACATTTTATGCAATTCAGATATTGTTTCATACATTTTCGTACTTATTTCCAATATTTTTATCAGTATGTCGCAGTTTCAGGCATTTCATTTATTAAGAAATTTGTTTTGAATCTTCTGAGTGCTTTGTTTTTTATTTATAGCAAAAGAAATCATTTAAGCAAGTTTTAGTACCTGGAATTTGTTTCTGACCTGTTTTGCGAGTTGTTTGAGCAGTAGGGATAATTCACTCCAGTACATTCCTCCAATTTTAACCGGTTGCCTCATGGCTGTAACTCTAGATCCCTTTCTGATACCATATTGCTCTTCTTATGTGCATTAAGAAGATGTTGAGGCTTGGGTGTTTGTTTAAGTATTTTAATTGTATACAAGTACATCAGAATGGATGGCAGGAGCATTAAACATAAACAAACTCTCAAACTGACTTGCTACATACTTGCATGCTCACACCCCGGCTGCTCATTCAAAATGGCACTCTTGCTTGCACGTGCTCTGTACTTAAATGCATGTGCTGACTCACTGGAAAACTTCTTAAAGGTATATCATACACACTGATCTACACATGACCCATTTCTTTCAGACATCATTTGTTTTACTGTTGCATTGATCAATGAAAGAGGTTTCACTTTAATCCAAACCTCTCTGCTCAAACTGTTGACATTTAAGGTGCAAATCAGCATATTTGTAAAGACTCATACAAATCTAATCTGTGGAGTGGAAGATATACTGTAATGGTTAGTTTAATCTCGGCAGATGGGTTTTCTTAAGTTCCTCACATCCTCTGTAGATGTGAAACTACTGAAAGTGCATCTGTTGGCAGATGATCATTTAATGTCACTGTTAGGTGTACCTGTTTCATTATAATTGTGTTTCTTTTTTTTTAATTTGATAAGGGTATAAATCCAACCTTGCACTTTTTTGATTGTGTTATCATTATGAGTTTTAGCCTCTGTGCAATAGCAAGGATGCAAAGAAGCATCATTGATATTGTCACAAAAGGCTGAATTTCCTTTGGGACTATTAATGTCATCTAAAATGAATTAATTTGGTTATTTTGCAGTTTTAAAGTCCAGAACATGTAACGCCAATGTTGCTTACCATCATAAGGTTTCAGGAGACTAGTGACAACATATACCCCCACCCTGTATGTTATTGCTGCTGTCATCTCTTTTCTGGTTATTCCAGGTGTCTTAATGCCATCAAGTTTGGGGATATGTAGCTATTAATTAGGAGAGGCACTTCTGTAATCTTTTTCAGGTGCTCTTATTCTGTAAACTGCATACCCATCAGTACTAGCGAAAGTGACCTTCTCATATGCATATACAATGCTTCAATCAGGTTTCTGAAATGGCCAGTAAGTGGCCAGTTTGCAAGGAGTAAGATTGTAGATTGTTTCTTCACAACTAAAATTCAGCCATGTTGTTACATGGACTCTGCGTAGTGATACATATTAGTTTAAGTCACTTGTTATGTGTTGGTAAAGTCATGCTTTCAGGACTGTGAGTTTGGGGTAATACTAGCCAAACAAGGATTTGTGTCAGCATTTCCAGAGACAGCAATAAATATTTGAACTGTGTAGAAAAGTTTGTAGAAGATGAAGCACTTTGATAAGTGCATGTGATTAAGATAGTAATTAGCTGATGTTTATTTATTTATTTTTCATAGTTTGGGTAAATTAATACAGCAGATTTCCATTCATTGTATTCACACACCATACTGGATGACTTTTTAAAAATTGTATTTCTACATAAAAATAAATATACACATGAAAAACATATAAACAAAAGTAAAAGCACTTCAAAGCATTGTATAAACTCATGAGCACAATCAAGAAAATACTTTTCATGCATAAAACAGTAACAGTTATCCAATATTCCTAATCAACCCGGCTATACACACACTGCAGTTTCAGAGGCAATCCAGCAGCAATGTTTGGTTAAGTAACTCAGGAGCAATATGTAGTAAGTAACCCACAAGCACTGTTTGGTTAACTAAACCAGGAACAATGTTTGGATAAGTAACCCAGGAGTAATGTTTGGTTAAGTAACACAGGAGCAATGTTTGGTTAAGTAATCCAGGAAAAATGTCTGGTTGGTTAAGTAACCCAAGAGCAATGTCTGGTTTCTAAGTAACCCAGGAGCAATGTTTGGTTAAGTAACCCAGGAGCAATGTTTGATTAAGTAATCCAGGAGCAATGTCTGGTTGGTTAAGTAACCCAGGAGTAATGTTTGGTTAAGTAACCCAGGAGCAGTGTTTGGTTGGGTAAGTAACCCAGAGCTACATATGGTTAAATAACTCAGGAGCAATGTCTGGTTGGTTAAGTAACCTGGAGTTATGTTTGGTTAAGTAACCCAGGAGCAATGTTTGGTTGGTTAAGTAACCCAGAGCTATGTTTGGTTAAGTAACCCAGGAGTAATGTTTGGTTGGTTAAGTAACCCGGAGCTATGTTTTGTTAAGTAATCCAGGAGCAATGTCTGGTTGTTTAAGTAACCCAGGAGCAATGTTTGGTTAAGTAACCCAGAGCAATGTCTGGTTAAGTAAACCAGGAGCAATGTCTGGTTGGTTAAGTAACCTAGAGCTATGCTTGGTTAAATAACTCAGAAGCAATGTCTGGTTGGTTAAGTAACCTGGAGCTATGTTTGGTTAAGTAACCCATGAGCAATGTTTGGTTGGTTAAGTAACCCGGAGCTATGTTTAGTTAAGTAACCCAGAAGCAATGTTTGGTTGGTTAAGTAACCTGGAGCTATGATTGGTTAAGTAACCCAGGAGCAATGTTTGGTTGGTTAAGTTGCTCGGAGCTATGTTTGGTTAAGTAATCCAGGAGCAATGTCTGGTTGGTTAAGGAATCCAAGAGCAATGTCTGGTTTGTTAAGTAACCCAGGAGCAATGTTTGGTTAAGTAACCCAGGAGCAATGTTTGGTTGGTTAAGTAACCTGGAGCTATGCTTGGTTAAGTAACCCAGGAGCAATGTTTGGTTGGTTAAGTTGCTCGGAGCTATGTTTGGTTAAGTAATCCAGGAGCAATGTCTGGTTGGTTAAGTAATCCAGGAGCAATGTCTGGTTGGTTAAGTAAACCAGGAGCAATGTTTGGTTAAGTAACCCAAAGCAATGTCTGGTTAAGTAAACCAGGAGCAATGTCTCGTTGGTTAAGTAGCCCAGAGCTATGTTTGGTTAAGTAACCCAAGAGCAATGTCTGATTGGTTAAGTAACCCAGAGCTATGCTTGGTTAAATAACTCAGGAGCAATGTCTGGTTGGTTAAGTAACCTGGAGTTATGCTTGTTTAAGTAACCCAGGAGCAATGTTTGGTTGGTTAAGTAACCCAGAGCTATGTTTAGTTAAGTAACCCAGGAGCAATGTTTGGTTGGTTAAGTAACCTGGAGCTATGTTTGGTTAAGTAATCCAGGAGCAATGTCTGGTTGGTTAAGTAATCCAGGAGCAATGTCTGGTTGGTTAAGTAAACCAGGAGCAATGTCTGGTTAAGTAACCCAGAGCAATGCTTGGTTAAGTAAACCTGGAGCAACGTCTAGTTGGTTAAGTAGCCCAGATCTATGTTTGGTTAAGTAACCCAGGAGCAATGTCTGGTTGGTTAAGTAACCCAGAGCTATGCTTGGTTAAATAACTCAGGAGCAATGTCTGGTTGGTTAATTAACCTGGAGCCATGTTTGGTTAAGTAACCCAGGAGTAATGTTTGGTTGGTTAAGTAATCCAGGAGCAATGTCTGGCTGGTTAAGTAAACCAGGAGCAATGTTTGGTTAAGTAACGTAGAGCAATGTCTGGTTAAGTAAACCAGGAGCAATGTCTGGTTGGTTACGTAGCCCAGAGCTATGTTTGGTTAAGTAACCCAGTAGCAATATCTGGTTGGTTAAGTAACCCGAAGCTATGCTTGGTTAAGTAACTTGCTCAAGATCACACAGTAGCAGATGAAGGCTGAGGGAATCAAACCCTGTACCACATGAATTCTATCTCATAATCTTAACTTTTGCTCCAAATGCCAGACATATCTGGTTGATAACTCTGCTGAAAGTAAAGAAGCATTTCTTGTTTCAAAGAATGGCTGGTAGATAATCCTAATGACATCCCTAAAAGGTTAAAAGTTATATCAGCATCATACCTCTCAATTATACATATTTTCACAGAATGGCCATATTTTTGCCTGACATTTTTGGCCTGTTACTCATAGAACTAATTTTTTGTGGCACATCACTAAGGAATAAAGTCAGTAAATAATAACAGACATTTGAGATTCAGACTTCAAACCCTTCACAAAATGCTTTCTAATACAAAACCTGTTATACTATCAACTTTCTAAGTTTGTAAGACCAATAATTAAAATTGTCCCTTCGTCCCTCCATTATTTATGGCTTTGAACAGATGTCTTGGTCTAACAGGTTGACAGCTATGATCAGCATTTACAAATGCATAAATCAAATATAAAACAGTTATTATGCAGTAAAATTTTCAGCTTATCCAGGATGTGAGGAACAAGGCAGACAGGTACTTCTATGCTCCCAAAAGTCTATTTTTTGTATTTTTAGAGAACTCAGAATAACTACATATGCAGCATTCCTTTGACAGACATTCATAATCATGGTTTTGCAGAATTATTCCTCAGGCTTAAGTTCAATCCTAAGGGGGACACTTAATTACATAACATTACTGCTGCATTCATTATTAAGGACATACAGTCATACTAGAGGTGAGAAAACCAAAGGTGAGGCATTTGTATCTGTGTTCATCTCATTCACTCGTTAGTTTTTATTCCTGTCCTTGCTATATAGAGATGTCAGTTGTTTCCACGAGAATAATTTTATGAAAGCAAAGCTTCATAGATATCTGCAGTAGCACGACTTTTTAACTGTTAGGCTGGAGACATAGGTAGCACTGACATTCATTCATATGTGACATCCAATAAATTCAAATTTGAAAATACAACCTCAGTGGGGTTCTTTACACTCTACACAGACAGCACTTCTGACTAGATTTTGCATGTTATTGTTTGTCTTTTTTTTTCCAGTAAAATCATCTTTTTCTAACTATTGACATTTGAAAAGCTTTCTGGACACTCATTAGAATTGTTATTCATTTTTGGCTAGACAAATAGTGGTACTTTGTGACATATTATGAAATAATGTCTTGTGGGATATAACTGCTATAGCAAGGGATCTAACATGGAGAGAGAGAGAGAGAGATTATGTCCTTCTAATCTTCTGATATGTTACAAGTGAATGATTAAGTTACTCCATCTAAACTCATACTTGAAGATTTATGGTGCAATAAACTGTGCTTTGAATGTCCTTCAATAAGCCATCAAACATTTTAAGAATTTTCATGCCAGTCGGTATGAGCAAAGTGAGTTAGCTGGGAAATGAACAGAACTAAAGCGAACAGAATAGAATACGACTGCGGATATGCTTACATAATTCCTGTCAGGTGTTCTGCATCCAGAAACCTATCTCAAAATGTGTTACACAGAGAAGAATTATTGTGTATTAATTTATTTGTAGTTTGTTAAACTGAAGGTTTCAGTTAATAACAGGTCATTATACAGGGCAGACCTGAGATGCTAAAACAGTATTAAAAATGCTCACATTGGCAATTTCACTTTGTGTAAATGCATGTAAGGAGTAAGTAAAAAACAACAGTGTAACATAAAGATACCACTCAGTGTGTGGTGGGGAGGGGATAACAATAAAGTAATGCTGTGGAAAGTAATGCATCCTTCACAGTGAAAGCAGTAAGGCAGAATCAGGTTAGAAGTCGAAAGCATACAAACGTTAAGACTGAGAGGTTTCACTGGAATGAACATGAGGTTAATGACAGATGCATCATCAGAGAACAGGAGGTACAAAGAGTCTGAGGACACAACAAAGTATAACAATGAAAAAAAAAATCTGTCAGTAGTAATTTAATTTTATCATTTCTTGTTAAACAAGTAAGCAGGCTGGTCCATAGACATCCCCCGGGCATAACCTGGTCCACAAGGGTAAAGGTAAATAAAGGGCATAGGTAAGGTAAAGATAAGGACAAGAAGTAAAGGTAATGGGAAAGCGAAAAGGTGAATAGAAAATATATTACCAGCTGATAAAATTGAGAAAGAGAGAAACACTCTTGCATAAAACCAATAAGTAGGAAGGCAGTCTATAACTTGCAAGTGGTTTTCATAGAAATATTTTGTAGTACATATAATTCCTACAGCGTTCTCATTATGAAAAGGCAAAAATATGTAAAATCATGCTTTTTTGTGGTGCGGCAAATACCCTCTACCATCATACCATGCAGAAACTTGGTAAGTGGTTAGCCTTTAACTATTTTCACTTATCTAAGAAAAGTCAGATTCACTGCTTGTTACAGGAAAAATACATATCCAGTGGGTTTCATTTTACATTGCTTGAATTTGCAGACAATGGAATTTTATTTCCAAGTGAGTAATAACACCCATAAAATTACATGTGCAAAATCCATAAGAGGACATTTTGTTTTTGTGTATGTCACATGGACCTATAAGTTTACCATGATGGCCACTGATTTAATAACCTGTGCACCATAATTACTGTCTACCCTTCCTACCCATATTGATCCACACCTGGCAGTGGTGCAGCAGTAGCATTGTTGCCTCACAGCAAGAGGTCTTCTGGTTTAATTCTCGGCTGGGGTGCCTTCTGTGTGGAGTCTGCATGTCCTCCCTGCATTCGTGTGGGTTTCCTCCGGGTGCTCCGATTTCTTCCCACATTACAAAGACATGCATCTGCAGCATTTCTCCCCAGGCCTCCACTGAAAATTGGCTTAGTTCCAAGTCAGACTTTCCTGGTTAACAAATGTTAAATAAAAATAAATAAAAAAAATCTGCTTGAGGCCATCCAGGCAAGTTGTGCTTACCAGATCCTCATGTGATAAGCCCAGTGACTGTAAATATATATAACCCAGGCAAGGGCTGAGGCTACAAGGAAATCAGGCTTTAGCCTACCTTACAAAATGCTCTGGGAGCTGGAAAACATTTGCTCCAAAAAATTCCTGTTGAAGGATAATGTATAGTGACATATGTGTGTCTCTGCATCCTCCCCATGGGTGGCAACAATCAGTTGTGCCCAATTACTGCCACATCATGGCACTGGTCTGGTAAGGGATAGGGAGAACTGCCTAAGGTGTGCAGCCCCTGTCCACCTTGGCTGAGCTACCATTGAGGGAGGAAGGGAGATTACTATAATGGTTAAGGTGTTTACCTTACAGACACAAGGTGCAGGGTTTGACTCTTATGTGAGATAACTGGCTAGGCTTAAATGGCCTGCAATGGCAGTTAGCCTACTACTATTCTATGAAGCTATGACCTGGATGAGTTTTTGAATGCATATCCTTTTTAATTCAGACTGATGTCCTGCCTCTGTACCAGTGTGTCAGTATAACAAAAGACAATATAACTACATTCTCTATACTGTATGTTAATACTGACTGTGAAACTTCTAGAAAAGTATATGTAAGTCATAGGATAAGGTCAGCAGTCATTACCCCAGTGCCCCCAAAATGTTTAATTCCTAGCAAATCAACAACCTAAGCAAAATAATGCTTCAGGAAACAGCACCCTGGCATAGACAGACAACACCCTGACTATGGCTCAAAGTACCTGTGTTCAGTTATTAGCTCAGGAACCTGATGTGCTGGGAGGAGAATGGGCATGCCAGCTCCATCGGATGACTTCACTCAGATATTATGGGTATGCATGCAAGTGGAGAAGCTGGGGCATAATGTAAAACAATTACCCCCATCAGCATTACGATATTGTACTAGGACCCTCAGTCACCTGACTAGCCTCTGGTATGGGCACGGCAGGTGATGGGCAACTATGGGAGCCCAAATATAATTCTGTAGGGAGCAGAAGTCAAGAAATGCAGGTGAAGTTGAAAAGATATAATAAAGAATGCAAAACAGGAAAAGAATGTTGCACAGGTCCTGCAGCAGGATGTCTGGAGAGCTGAACTGCTGTTACTGCTACTGGTAGGCCACTACCAGGTGACCCTTACATTACCTTTAATCTACTTGTTGGTTATGCCACTTGTAAATAATATATTATATTATAAAACACAGCATGTCTCTTTAAATCTACATACATGCTTAACATCTGTTTCAATTCTATATTTCTGTAACAGTCAGGCCTTAGCCAGTAAGATCAAAGGGCACCACTTTAGTGGAATGATTACCCAGAGAGGCTGATCCATTAATGTATGCAGTGCAGATGTTTACTCTATGGCTAAATGGTCATCATTTCTCTCCAGGACTTAAGTTTCAGTTGAGACGACAGTGCTTCACTGGATTCACTACAGGATCCTTCATTTTTAGATGGTAGGCTTTGCCATGGTCTCAGATGTTTTGAGAAGTTGCTTTGGACTATAAATATTAAATAATTGACTTTTTATATATATATATATATATATATATATATGTATGATTTTATTTTTAGCAGGTAAATCAACTAGGCTAAAGTGTCTCTTTTCAGGGGTGACCTGGCAACACCGTCTTGTTTAGTGACTGGTTAAGAAAATCACACAAGTTACAAACAGAGATGGAGGGAATCAAACCAATAGCACAGGATAACACTGGTTAGCATGGTTAGCAACTTTTAATCTTAATTCGTTTTGTTACCATGCCAGAAAACTAGCTGTTAAATGTAAGAGGTAACAAAGTAAGTGAACCTTTATCATATCAGCTAATCTTTTGACAGAGCTGTGTACAGTAACTTTTCTCCATCCTCTATCCGCTTTCCTCAACGTTCTTAATAATAATCTGAGCTTTCAGTGCAATATTTCTTTAAGTCAACAACATATTTAGAATTTTATTTTCTTGCATTGCATATTTTCTTCTTGAAAGAAGAACTGTGTTCAAGCAAGGGTGAAGATCTGGGTAATATTAATGTGAATTAGCCTCTTAACAATGCCGTTGTGGTGCCTTGTGTGCAATAACGGTGGCATGCTCCGATGAAAACGGTGGCTTGATATTTTTAGGATGAGGTTTGTGCAAATGCACAAGCTGAAAGCACTCAAGTGCTACTACAGCAAACGAAACTAAACCAAACTATTTAAAATTACCGCTAGAAGCCGTACTAAATGAGAAACCACAAAATTTATTTAAACGCTAAAATACAAACGTTTTTCATCCAACACTGTGGTTAGACTTCTTCAGAATAAATCCAAAACAGTAAACATTTCTTTTCAAAGCATATTTATACTGTGTGCCAAATACTCTAATAGTATAATTAATCCACAGATGTCTTAAAGGCACAAACTCCAAAATTAAAACAAGAACTACCATAAGTCTGATTATTTTATAATCACAGTTGTAGCAAGCCCAAAAATGATATCTACTATCTTATATTGATTGTAATTGCAACAACAAATAAATAAATATAAATACTAACCGAAGAGTGTGTACAATGTAATACTGATATTGACATGTGCAAGTTGTGGGGAACTAAAAAAATATATATAAATTTGTTATACATCCTGCACAGGTCATATTAATACGCTTCATATTTTGAAAGTCATATTGATACATTTCATATTTAAAAAAATATACTCATCTGAATAAAGTTAAAATTAAATTAAGTTAAACTACATATAAAAGCAACAGTCTAAAGCTGACTTAAGATCAAGAAAAATCTCAAATTGTAACTACCTAACGTTTGGTGTATTAAAGAAACATATATATGTATGTGAAATTAATTTAAAAAACATGTAAATACACCAAAGTAAAAAAATTAACATTCAAGAAAATTCTCATGTTAATACTTATTACTAATGCCCTAAATGGTATTAATAATATAAAACAATGTTAAACATATTAAAAATTCTAAACATTAGTATTGTATGTTAAAAATTATGCATGCAGATAATCTAAAAAGCCCATGACAATGTTTACAAAAAGGACCTTATCTGTCCAAACTTCTAAGTTTTAGTAAACACATTAGGGAGCATTTTTCATTTAAACCTGGGTCAGAATAGGCATTAAGTTTAATTTGCCATAGTAACTCTTACTTTTCTAGTAAGAGGCCAAAAGGGCCTCCCCTAGCATCTTGTGTGATTTGGTCAATTATTTTGAACTGGAACTTATGATGGGGATAGGAAAGAACATGTCTGGCTAAGGCATTTTCTTCTTTTTGCAGGTTGATGCTTCTCAAGTGTTCATAGACTCTATCCCTCAACCTGCGTTCCGTCTTGCCTATGTAAAAAGATGGACAGCCTTGGCAAACTGCCATGTATACAACTCCCTTCGAGTTGCAGTTAAATTTTCTTTTTGTACTTAACTTAAAGCCATTGATATTAATATTAATACCTAATGACATATAGTGGCAGTAAGGACAATTGCCACATTGCATCATCCCCTTATTAGATGTCCTTGCATGTGTCGGTTGTTTTTGATGTAATAATTCTTTAAAACTTAAACCTCTTTTCCAAACTATCCTGGGTGTAGTACCCAGTTTGGACATGAGAATGTTATCATCTTTTAATAAGGCCCAATTTTTTATCAAAATTTCTTTTATATATCGATAATCCAACGAGAACTTTAAAACACATGCTAAATGAAATTCTGTGTTTATTTGTTGTTGATGTGTTGGACCTTGTGTCTCTGCATTACTCCCTGACATAGGGGGGCTATACTGTCCTCTCTTATTCTGCTTCAAAATGGGTTTAAAATGTCCATTACTTCTCTTAGATGTAACTTCTTCTATTAGTTCTTCTATAATAGAAGTTGGATAATCCCTGTTCAGAAACATTTGTTTCAAGTTCATACATTCTTCTTCAAAGTTAATGTCTGTGGTTATCATACGTGCAGCTCTGACTAACTGACCTTTGATGATAGACTTTTTTTGGTGCATTGGGTGTGCACTAGAAAAGTGGAGAAATTTATTAGAATAAGTGGGCTTTCTAAAAATGCTTGCTTCAATCAATCAATGTTTGCTTACAATCAATATAAGATAGTAGATATCATTTTTGGGCTTGCTATTACTGTGGTTATAAAAAAATCAGACTTATGGTAGTTCTTGTTTTAATTTTGGAGTTTGTGCCTTTAAGACATCTGTGGATTAATTATACTATTTGAGTATTTGGCACGCAGTATAAATATGCTTTGAAAAAAAAATGTTTACTGTTTTGGATTTATTCTGAAGAAGTCTAACCACATTGTTGGACGAAAAACATTTGTATTTTAGCGTTTAAATAAATTTTGTGGTTTCTCATTTAGTATGGCTTCTAGCGGTAATTTTAAATAGTTTGAAAGCACTCAAGTGATAGATTTGTTATATGGACCCCCCTCAAAGACGAACAGATACAGTAGGTACTTTATTCCATTCTCAGATTATTATGAAAGTAACATAGCCTTAAAAATATGTTTTTAATAGTAGCAAATCTAGTGTCAGAGAAAGTACAGAATAGAATAGAAGAAAAAAAATGTGCAAGAGGCAGTTATGAAAAATAATGTTACATGGAAGCAGTGAGATTTTACAAGGAAGAACCTTCTTAGACTTATAAAAATTACATGCTGGAAATACAAACCTCAGTGTCAGTGGAGGAAGTGGTTATCCTAAATTACATCTTTAGAAACCAATCTTTTTTATGCAAAGATACTGCAAAAAGAGGGTTAGCAAAATGTTCAGTCCTGGCGTATTCTGCCAGAGAGTTTTCAAGGGAAGAAACAGAACAAACGTGGACAGATTATATAAAAAGATGTTCAGTAGGAAAACTAAGGCATGTAACATTGATTGAGTCTTACAACACTAGTTACTTCACCTCATTGTAGAGAGTGTAATGGTGAGATTTTTTTTTTTTAATAGAACTGTAATAAAGAGAATTATATTACCAGTGCGACCTATGTTACTCTGGGAGATGACAGTGGGGTTAAGAATGGTTAAATTAGACAGATCTAACCTTAGAAGGAAAGAGCAAATAAACCTGAGGTTAAAAAGATTTGCAAGACCTTTCTTAACTTAGATAATATAGAACAATTTAAAATAGTTTCACAGGAGCCATAAGAAAAGCATCCATTTCAATAAAATACCTGTATAATATATGAACAATCTGATAATGTTTGTCAGCTAGTGTGTTTTGTTCTCATAGTAACTCTTCTATACCAAGTAATTAGCTTTATGACCAATTTTAAGATCAACAAAGATTTTATTTCACTCAGAGATGATCTTCCAAAGTAATGAGTGCTGTTATATATATAATTTGGAAAGCATACAGCTCTACTGTCTGTTGGTGTTGGGTGTTGCTACCTCTCTGAAATTTTCGTGATGTGAATAACCTAGGAGGCATCCATTAGGATGTAACTTAAGAGGTGATAAAGAAGAAACCATCCATTCACCTGAGAAAATAGCTGCTAATGTAACATCCTTTGTATATGGTTTGACTAGTTGTGACCTACAGAGAATAAAAAGAAAACATAACTTAATGTTCTGCCATAAGCCATCAGACATCTGGCCCACTGAATGAAAACAGCTATGCTCACTAAATGGCATTGCTAAGACATTAATAGTGGGTGATCAGAATAAGTCTGTCAGGCATTCAGAGTTTGCAAGAAGCAGTACTACAGACAGCTGAGTGCAGGAAGTCATGAGTTCAAGTCAGACTGAGGGACATTTTCTCCAAAAGTAACCTTTTCCAAATGGGTCACCTCAGTAGCTGAAGACCTGACACATAAATCTAAAAATGCAATCTGTAATACCTGTTGAACTGATGAAGCTAATTTCACAAGTCAGGTGAAAATATTGAAAATGGTTGCTTTGATCAAATCTGTCATTGATAATTTCTCTGCAAAAAGGTAATGCAAAGGCTTTTTCAGCAGAATAAAATTTAGGATTTTCCCTTTTCATCCAATATGCACTAACCTTAGAGTTGGTTCTGTCATTTGGCAGAGTAAAGAGGCACATGCCCCAGCAATGGCAGCTCCAAGTGAAACAGTTACACCGAAGTTCATTTTCACATTTTAGAAATGCCAAATTGCTCATTTTTGTTCACCAAAATGAGTTCCCCGAAACATCTTTTAATGATTTTTTATTTATTAGTTTTTTATGCTTGCTTGTTTGTTTGTTTGTTTGTTTGTTAGTACATTTATCATTCAAGGATGTTTTATATTCCTTTTGGCAATGTAACTCTATTTTTCCTCTTGTCTTCATGTATTTTGCATTCTACAAGTCACCAGAGTGGTGATTTCATCATTACATCACTGCGGACATGATTTGAGGTCAAGGATTTTAAAAGTGGTGGAAAAATCTGATGGGTTAATTTCAGAAGACCAGTTACTAAGCTGACAATGTCTGTCAACATCTGTTTGAGATGGATGTAGAATATGTAAATGTATTTCATCTTCTACATCTTCACAGACATTCACCTACAAATCTAGAGATTTTAACCTCTAAGCTCCAAATAAATGCTAATAAATCCATATACATTATTTGCTCATATATCCCCCCAGGAAATAACATTAACACTCTTGAAAATTCCCTTGGCTGGCTCTTAATGACCCTCCCACAAGAAACCATACTTCTTAGTGATTTTAATATTGACTGGAATGGTTGTACCTCTCCCAAACCTACTACTCATATAAACTTATTTGGCTTTCACCAAACCATTACATTCCCTACCAGGACCCACAAACCTAGCAAGAAACAAACTACCTTAGATTGGATACTAGTTAACGGCAACCCCCTCAATTACAAAACCGGCATACTTCCCGATGAAATTAGGGACCACTCCCTTACCTTCATAACTAGAAAAAAGACCACCATTCCCAATGAAACAGTATTTAGAACAATCCGTAACAAAAAAATTTCAACCCAGTGAACTTCCAAGCAGAGCTCAAAGCATGCAACTGGTCACCCCTAAAATGCCTGCCTCTTGATGAAGCAGTCTCTTTTTTTAACAATACATTTCTGCAAATCCTTGATAACCATGCTCCCTCATGTACTGTCAGAACTAAAAACCTGCTCCCTGGCTCTCTAATGAGACTAGGCACAGCATTAGATTGAGAAATACAATCTTGTCCAAATGGAGGAAAACAAAAAATCCAATAGATCACCTAAACTTTAGACAGCTTCGAAATGCCACAAAAAGAGCTATAGTCCTTGACAAAAAAAAAAACTATTACCTCAAACTCCAACAAACCCAACAGCAAAACCCACAAAAGTTCTGGTCAGGAATCAACAAACTGTTTCATCCAGGTCACTCCAAAACTCCTACCCCCTCTAACCTAACTCAAAGCCCTCTCAACCAAATTGCTGACACTTTTCATAATTTTTTCTCTGAAACTGTCCAATCCCTAGCTAACACCTTACCACCTGTCACCACCACAGAATCTCCTCCGCTGACCAATCTACCCCAAACTTTTCATCTCCAGCTCGTTCCCACATCCCTCATTCACACTCTACTTCTTAAACTAAAACCATGTACACCATCAGTTGATCTCCTCTCAGCTGAATACCTGCAAATTGCAGCAGGAGTACTAGCCTACCCAATCTCCATCCTAATAAATAGAACAATTACTGAAGCCTACATCCCATCTCTCTGGAAAATCTCACATATTATCCCATTGCATAAGGGAGGCAACTCAAATGAACTCTCAAACTTCTGCCCTATAGCCCTCCTCTCACCCCTAGCAAAAGTTATGGAGAAATGTATTCACCATCAACTACTTCATCACCTCCTTGAAAATAACCTATTAGTGGACTGCCAACATGGTTTCAGGCCTTTCCACAGCACTACCACTGCACACCTATCCTTTACTGACTGCATTATAAAAATAGAAATAGTAACCTGCTCTTGTCAGCTCTCTTTATAGACCTCTCCAAGGCCTTTGATATGGTGAACCACCAATTACTATCAAATATTCTCAAATCTCTTTCTATTGATACTCAAGCAGTTAAATGGTTTCATTCATACCTTGAAAATAGACAACAAGCAGTGTGCTGGGAGAACAACTTATCCTCCCAGCTCCCGATCACTCTTGGAGTCCCACAAGGATCTATTTTGGGTCCACTCCTCTTCAGTGTTTTCATTAATGATCTGAAAACCTCCCTTCCCCAAACTAACTGCATAGAATATGCAGACGATTCAGTGCTAATCTGTGCTGCTTCCTCTCCAACTGAACTCAAAAACAGGACACTAACTGTGTTCTCCTTAGTAGAAAAATGGTTCCACCAACGGTGTCTCCTCTTGAACCCAAAAAAAAACCAAAACTACTACTGTTTACGCCCACACAGAAGACCCCTCCACTCAGTCTCTTACTTACCTCTAATAATGGTACTGTTATCACTCCTGACACTACCACTAAACTCCTAGGTGTTACAATAGATAATAATCTCAACTTTGAGACGCACATTAACCTAACTATTAAATCTGTAAATAGAAAACTTGATTTCCTGTATAAACTCAAACCATTTCTCACAACCTCAGCCAAGATTACTATTGCTCAAACTCACCTGATTTCGACCCTTCTCTATGCCTCCCCCATATACACAAACCTAACCAAAAGCAATTTAAATAAACTGGCACTTCTTACAACAACATAGTCAGATTTGCCACGGGTACCCCATTTAGAACCCACCACTGCCAAAATCTAAAACTACTAGGATGGCTGGAAATACAAAATCAGCTACTCTACCAGCAACTCACCTTTATCCACAACATCTTACACCATCCCACAAATACACCTATACTCGGTAACTTCCTCAATTCTTATCAAAACCTTCCAACCCTAAGTTCTGCAAACAGGTTACATGTAGCCACCTTAAAATCTAAAAACAAATCAGGGAACTGTCTGTTTTCTAACACTGTTGGTAAAACTTGGAACAAACTCCCAACTGAACTAACTTCTACTACATCCACCCATCTTTTCAGGAATCAATTAAGAATTTTCTTAAAATCCCAGTGGCTTTACCCATGCACCAAGCCCGACTGATACTATCTTCCCTTGCCTTTAGCCTTTTTTTACATCAATTCTTTTACCTTTGCTACTGCTCTCTCTTCTAAAAATATAAATAATTTGCTCTCTTCATACCCATCACTGTGCTTTGTCAACTTCCTCGACACAATATGTTAACTGACTAATGCTTATATTTGTCTATGCTAATTGTTGCTCCAAATGACTGAAACAAAAATCTTTATAGTGTTACCCTATCTGCTTATTGCTGCTGGAATAACAAGTGTACATGAATGTATAGTATCTAATTGTTCTTGAATGTACAGTTATCTATCTTCATAGTGTTACCCTATTTGCTTACTGCTGCTGAAATAACAAGTTGTTGTTGCGTCTTTTGGCTTTTCCCTGTTAGGGGTCGCCACAGCGGAACTCCGGTCCACTAATGATTCGCAGTAGATTTTTACGTGCAGAGTTACCAGCCCTGACGCACAACCTTCAATGAAGTTACGCCCATTCACGCATGTCTCCACACAGAAGACGCTCTAGCTGAGAATCGAATGGGACAAGTGTACATGAATATATAGCTATCTAATTGTTTTTGAATGTATAGTTATCTATTTGCATTTTGTATAAACTGTTCTTTTCTCGGAGCTTTTCTCCTCAGGCCTCTACTGAAAATGGACATATATCCAGTTAGACTAGCCCGATCAATAAATGTAAAATAAATAAATAAAAAATAAGCTGCACAAGCCTTTATTTACTCAGGTGTCCCCCATTTGGTGATACACACCATGTAATTTGTTTGTTCTCTTTCATTAAGTAGTGGTCAGTTTTGTTAAAAGCCAATTGTAACATACAAGACCCATTGTATCTCACTGAATGATAACTGCATGGCAACGGAGTGGTTTATGTGTCTGATAAGCCATTTAGTGCTATCTGCCAGTCTAAATAATTGGACAAGACATGTTAATCTATACATTTCAACCTTAGGCAATCTTTGCTTTTGCATTTATATGTTATAAAAGGTTCCATATTAGATAATCAAACTTTCAAAAGTTCGACTGTCATATGGTTGACACCATATGATCGAATTTTTGAAAGTTTGAATGTTTTAATGGAGATCTCCGTAAAGCACAGAATGGGAAGATTTCCCTTTTCTGCACTGCAGTGCCATCTCGGAGTTGGTATAGTTAAAGAGAGGGGGTGCAGGGGGGTTTGCCCCCCTGCTTAAATGTTCATGTAGGTTATTTGTGTAGTTTATTATTTTTTTTGTTAGATTTTCGAACTTTTGAAAGTTCGGTCATATGGTGTCGACCATATGACAGTTGAAATTTTGAAAGTTCGATTATCTAATATAGACCCATTATAAACATATTCTGTTTAACTGTGACATATTTTCTTCTGGAGGTAGTTAAAAATATTACCTCAAGTTTCCAGTTTGCCAGTGGTTTGGGATTCATGATTCCCTCTTTGTGAAATCATTTACCATGGCTAGACATGTATAATCAAAATTTCAGTTCATTTAATGCAAAAACTCTTGGACCATTTATCCTCTGTTTATAAATATTACTGCTTCAGAAACAATGGCCAATTTCCTGTCTAATTTTTTTCTGTAATGACTCATAGCGCATTTATAACTTGTTTTGTTAATTCGATACATATACTCGGGTTATGGTTAGATCATTTGACTTGTCTTACAGCTTAAATGTTCAGGTAGGTTATTTGTGTAGTTTATTTTTTTTGTTAGATTTTTGAACTTTTGAAAGTTCGATCATATGGTGTCGACCATATGACAGTCGAAATTTTGAAAGTTCGATTATCTAATATAGACCCATTATATAGTCTTTAAAGTGATAGAGTCTGAATCTGTAGCTTTAGTGCATGTTTATTATATGCATTTTACAAAATTGTGCTATTATTTCTTTATTCAGTCATGATTCATGTTTGTTACATGTATTTTTGGCCCAGGCTGTGATGGAAAATTGCTAATGAATACATTAATTTAATAATAGAATTTGATCTCATTGGATATCACAATGTTTTATACTGGTTGATACTTTATGTAAAGATAAAGAATTTTCCTAACTTAGTTTCTGTTTATTAATAAACCTGAAATTCTGAAACATTAACTGAAATCTGCACTCCTAATTTCTGCTATACTTAACATTTTTCTTTCCATTTAAAAATGTACTATGTAGATGTTTCATCTTTTTTCTTTTTTTGCATCCACCCTTCTGGTGACTTCAGACTTCTCTATTGACAGCTGCCTATAATCTTGTAATCTACATTTCCCATGCGCAGGGAGGATATCCCTCCTTAGAAAGGTCCTGCATGTGGAGACCCTTGACTCCATGTATATAATATTACATTGTGTACCTGTCAGCACCGCAGAGTGAGGTGAGCCAGGTGAGGCTCTTTCTTACTACAGCTTAGTGGGGATTTTCTTTAGTTCTACCCCCCCTCTTGTGGTAATAATAAGCATGAATTGTAATAGTTGGGGCATGAATTGTAATAGTTGGGGCATCAATTGTAACTTGAGGGGATGTCTGCCCATCTCCATAGGGTGGACATGGTTTTTCACTGCTTCCCATGTTCCCCAGCATGGTGACATTCTATAAACACCAGCCTCTGACATGTCTCAGAGAGATATCTGGCCATCATGCCCCCCCCCCCCCCCCACCAGGATAGACATACACAGCCTCCCTGCCTGTATCATCAACCACCCAGGTGATAATTGATGTCAGGTTACCTGGGCCATAGTCAGGGCTTTATACCTGTACACCACTGTCGCAGTTTAATTTTAACTGCTAAGCTGAACAGATAGCATCAAACTTTCGTCTTAGAAATTAAAGAATTTAGTGAGGTATAAAAGTAGCACAGAAGAGCTGTTGTGATGTAGACAAGCTGTGTAACAGTATAGTGGATTTGGGCTACTTAGCACACCTTTTCACAAACTCAGTCTTCTGAAGTACATTCCATCATAGAAAGACTCGTAGATGTAGGTCACATAATCTGTAGATATGCTAATCATATTTATTTTACTTAGTTTGCTCAAACCATTCTCTCGACTGAAAATGTGGATTCAAATATTTCTGGTTTTCAGAGTAGCTTCCACTAGCTTTGATTCCTAATATAATGTGAACAGTTGATTTAATATATATATATATATATATATATATATATATATATATATATATTTGGTTCTACCTGACATAATCGAAACCACACAACACCGACAACCACATCACCGACACCACATATTCGACAGTCCATAAACACGAAACCACACATAACCGACAACGAAATAACCGACGGTACACAAACACGAAACCCCATACAAAACAAAACACATCCCCATTCCACAAACCACACACACAACACAAGCACACCAAAATCCTTACAAGCCCACACTAAACCTTACCTAACCCTAAGGTCCGTCACTATCGCACACTTACCTACCCGCTCCTAACCCTAACTCACTTAACCCCGCCCTATCGCTCCCTAACCCTAACTCACTTACCCCACCCCTATCGCTCCCTAACCCTAACTCACTTAACCCCCCCCTATCCCTCCCTAACCCTAACTCACTTAACCCACCCCTAACGCTGCCTAACCGTAACTCACTTAACCCACCCCTATCGCTCCTAACCCTAACTCACTTAACCCACCCCTATCCCCACAGACCGTCAATCTCCACACTTACCTGCCTCGCACCCTAACGTCCGTCACTACCGCATACTCACACAGCCTTTCCCCATGTCGGCATCCTCGGCGTTGGTGTTGTCATCCGTCGTGTCGGTCTTCTGCATTGTCGATGTTCTGCAACCCGCGATTCGCGTCGGTCTTCTTCGCTTTCGATCTTCTGGAGCTCCGGATTCCGATGTCGGTCTTCTCAGCTGTCGACGAAGTCAGGTAGAACCGTATATTTATACGATTATTTGATTTATTGATTAAATGTATGTATGTATTTATTTCTTTATTTACATTTTGTAACTAGGATAGTCCATCTCAGAAGTCCCATTTAAGTGGAGCCCCAGGGACCTAGTGTAAATGCATAAATAAAAAATAAATATAAAGTATAGGTGAATTTGCATTAATACTGTTTATCAAAAGAATGTTACATATATGAACATTTGAATTAGACTACAACAGTTTAAAGTATACAAAAGAATGATGCTAAACTGTACGGTTTGTATAATACAGACATATAGATATAACATTCATCAGTTTAAAAGATATGTGCCAGCATATTACATACAAGATTCCAATGACTTTATTTATGGAGATAATACATTTAAATAAGTTATTATAGAAAATATTAGTTGAGAGAAAATGTGTTAGATGGAATTGTGATAGGAGACTTCAATAGAAGTGACATATGGGAAAAATGTAGTATAGTCAATTGCAGAGAAGCAGTTAAAAGGTAAAAGTGAGTAGATTTTAGAATTACAACAGTAGGAAATAGTAAAATATCAATAGCGTATGACTAGTCATGATGGAGGACTGCAGTGTTGTTTTTAAGGAACTCATAGATTAATTTAATTGACATGGCATTTCAGTTGTTTGTAAATTAATGTTTTAACTCTTTCTTGATTTTTTATTGTTTATTTATATATTTATTCATTCATTCATGTATTTGTTTATTCATTTATTATAGTTAGAGAGAAATGCAGTTCAAGTTGAAGCTTAGTCGGGAAAATAACTTTTTCAACAATTTCTGACAGATGCATTAAAGAAAAGTCATCATTTTTTGCTTTTGTGATTGAGATTTAAACATGTATCTCGGTGGGCTTGCATAGATTTATGTTTTTATTTTATATTTATTTTACAGTTTGATAACTACATAGTTGAATTGGTCTACTGACCCTTTTCACCCACTACCAAAAAAAGGACCTTTATTTAAGTACAAGAGCCTGTGTGTTAAGCACAACTGAATGGAAAACAGTCAGCTTTTAATCCCAAGTACATTCATTTTATGCAGATGTAAGCAGTTGTGTCTGATTATGCTGGCCCTCACTGAAGCATGCTATTAGAATATAGGTCTGTTTCACTTTTGCAAGTCTGTTACTAAATGGGAATGAATATAATAAAAGTTGTTAATTTAGCTCACTCAGGTTATAATGGAACAGTTCTAAAAAGGTACCAGGGATTTTGGTTCCTGGAAGCAATTACACCTGCAATGTCATCTCTAGCATTAGTTAATTACCAGTGATTCAGCTAAGACATTTGGTAGTACTGACTTGTTAAACTGGCAAACTGCCCACTTCTTGGATATTTAGTGATTCTTGAGTTGGAGGTCCCATTAGAAGTCAAAGGTCATTATGGAATGCACTCAAGGAGAATGGCATCAACGCGGTCTTGTTAATGCTGAAATGGGGTCTTAGAAGGATGAGATCCCATTTGGGAGAGTGTCAAAAGAAGTTTGTAATTTGCTTGCAGTATCTTTGATAGAAGTCTGTGACAGAACCATAGTGAAAATATCTATGCACTGGAGAAACTGGCATTACCACAGTGATTCACTGTGCCATTACCCTTGTTATTCACTTCTCTCAACTGGTGTAAGTGCGGAAATAGAACAATGCTATTCACTTCTCTCAACTGGTGTAAGTGCGGAAATAGAACAATGCTATTCACTTCTCTCAACTGGTGTAAGTGCGGAAATAGAACAATGCTATTTTATGGCTTGTTTGGCTGTGTGTGCAAAATCTTGTGGTGAGCAACCATGTTAAAAAGTTTTAAAAGGTGTAGGAATATTGTCCCTGTTTGCTTTTTGTTGTTCAGTAGTGCTGTGATTGGGCCAGTTTATGTCACCAGCAATGCTGCATACTGGAGAAATCAGTGGAACACTTGAAAAGCTGAAAGTGGACAGATTTCTCAAGGATCTTAGAGGGATAGTAAGATAACAGGGTGATGGTTACTCGATGATGCGGAAGAGTTGCCTTTATGCAGGGAGACAGTGAGTACATTGCTGGTTGTCATGCATAGACAGATATACATATATATATATATATATAATGTGATAATCAATAAATATATCTGAGTATACTCCATATAGGATTAAGAAAATATTTTTAGAAATATTCTTTTTAAAGCAGAGATAAAAACTGTCAAGTATACACTGTTTTTATAGACTACGCACTGCCTATGGATAAGGTTGTAGCTAAACAGGTCCACTGATACTGCCCCCTTATGGGGATCAACAAAAAATGTATTAATACAAATAAGAATATTCCTTCCACTACAAGCCAAAAAATAGAATCAAATGTTTACCTTCAAGTTTTCCTGTTGTTTCCTGTTGTCTTCCTCTGTCCTGCAGTTCTTGCCATTATATTTTATAAAATAGATGCAATATTGTTCTAGCTGGACTATTCATTTCAACTATTTGCAGTGCATATCACCAGCTTACCATAACTACTGAATATGAGCCTTTGCAGTTAAATAGGCTCTCATGTCCTCAGCATGAATACACTACACCTATAAGTTAAAAGGCTAAGGGGCGCATTTTTGTTACAATAGTCTATGCAACAATTTAGACTTACAAACTGCATATTAGTCGGCACAACAGTTTAGATGAGCAAACTGCATATTAGTTACCACAACAGTTTAGACTTACAAACTGCATATTAGTCACAACAACAGTTTAGACTTACAAACTGCATATTAGTCGGCACAACAGTTAGACTTACAAAACTGCAGATTAATCGGCACAACAGTTAGACTTACAAAACTGCAGATTAGTCACCACAACAGTTTAAACTTAGAAACTGCATATTAGTCGGCACAAAAGTTTAGACTTACAAACTGCATATTAGTCACCACAACAGTTTAGATGAGCAAACTGCATATTGGTTACCACAACAGTTTAGAGTTACAAACTGCATACTAGTTGGCACAACAGTTTAGACTTGCAAACTGCATATTAGTCGGCACAACAATTTAGATGAGCAAACTGTATATTAGTCACCACAACAGTTTAGACTTACAAACTGCATATTAGTCAACACAACAGTTTAGACTTACAAATGTCATATTAGTCACCACAACAGTTTAGACTTACAAACTGCATATTAGTCCGCACAACAGTTTAGACTTACAAACTGCATATTAGTCGGCACAACAGTTTGGATGAGCAAAATGTATATTAGTCACCACAACAGTTTGGATGAGCAAAATGTATATTAGTCACCACAACAGTTTAGACTTACAAACTGCATATTAGTCACCACAACAGTTTAGACTTACAAACTTCATATTAGTCACCACAACAGTTTAGACTTACAAACTGAATATTAGTCCACACAACTGTTTAGTCTTACAAATTGCATATTAGTCGGCACAACAGTTTGGATGAGCAAACTGTATATTAGTCACCACAACAGTTTAGACTTACAAACTGCATATTAGTCAACACAACAGTTTAGACTTACAAACTTCATATTAGTCACCACAACAGTTTAGACTTACAAACTGCATATTGGTCAGCACAACAGTTAGACTTACAAATTTCATATTAGTTACCACAACAGTTTAGACTTACAAACTGAATATTAGTCCACACAACTGTTTAGTCTTACAAACTGCACATAAGTCGGCACAGCAGTTAGACTTACAGCTGCAGTAGGATTCCCTTGCTCATTGTAACTACCATCACCCTGCTTGCATTCAATGCAGGTTGTAAGTAGATAACAGTCGCATCTCTAGTGATGTCATCAAACCAGTAATGGAGCAGAGTCACAGGCATGGACTGATGA
This sequence comes from Protopterus annectens, assembly GCF_019279795.1. Lineage (NCBI taxonomy): Eukaryota > Metazoa > Chordata > Ceratodontiformes > Protopteridae > Protopterus > Protopterus annectens. The sequence goes on from NC_056741.1 coordinate 35,284,668, forward strand.
CACAATGACTGTCATTGGGTCAGACTGTATTAAAATTGTAATTTAAAGGGGCCAGAATTGGGTCATTCTAAGGTTAAACTCAGTATTTTCAACAAAATACTGGATGGCTGAGTGGCATGCTCTCCTATCAAAGATCAGGTCACTTCCCTGATGGTGACAGTCTTTGAATCACCTTCCTAACATCCTGTTTATGTAACTTCTAGTAGAGACCTCCCTGATCCTTATTCAGACTCAGCGGTGATAAATCTGCTGTGCATTAAAGTACTGTGCTTTAAATGCTTCCATGTGCAAATGTCTTTCATTTGGTTCAACAACCAACAAGTGCACTATCTGGCCCTTCTAGAGAAGAACATTTAATGCACCATACACTATTATGTTACTATACACACACACACACACACACACACACACACACACACACACACACTATAAAAAAAAAAAATATATATATATATATATATATATATATATATATATATATATATATATTATGCATGTGTGTGTGTATTTGTATATTTTTTGTGTATTGTAAGTATGACAGTTATATCTATTTATCTATGAATACTTAATTTCCAGATTTCCCATTATGAACCACTGTAATCCTCTTTAATGCTATGTCCTGGCTGAGTATCTTCATCATTACATCATCACTTTTTGCAGCTATATTTCCAGTTGGCTTATACCCTGGAGTGCCTGATTATTATGCATTCTGTGGCAGGAAGATATGACTGGACTGAGCACACTGCGTTAATTGTCTGGACAATGGAGAGTTATAGCGGGTCATAATGTTCTGTGCCATGGTGCAAAATGAAATGTTATCAGCAGGAGAGCTAAAAGCTATATCTTGTGCTTTAAAAACCTATGAGCATAGAGAAATGTTTATTTTATTTTATTTTATTTATGTTGTGTTACTTTAACTCTCCACAAATCAAGTACATGCATATCTCCTCTAATTCTGTAGAAGCTTGACGTTTTTCCAGGACATTTCTGCTTTCCCTTTGCTTACTGGAAGCCTTTTACTGGAACAACATTTTAAAGCTGAATATGATACTGTAATAACCCATGCTGTTCTTAGTCAAACTGTCAGTTTTTGCAACAAGATTTGTGGTTTTCCTCAATGATTTCAGTGTTGATCCTCTCTTACCTATCTCTAGTTTTGACCATATTTAGTAAGCTATAACTGTTAAAACCTAAATGTATAACTAACAGCAATGCCAGTAGCAATTACATATGAAATTTGACATTAAAATTCTTATTTGAGAACTTTATTTAACTTCATTTTTTTAGTCAAACATGGTGACATTCAGCTTATGTGGAATTTCCTCTGTGATCTATTTACTGAATTAATTTAACGTCGACATTTGGTGGAAGGTTCCTAAAGATGAGAATGATCAAAACATGTAATAATGAGAAAAAAAGAAATTATGTAATTGAGAGAAAAGGCTGTAAGTGCTAAGCATCCATTTGAAATCAGAATGGAGATTTATTAATTTCCTGGAAAATTACAGCAATTTTTGAAATTAGATTATAACTTAAAAGAAAAAAATCTTCAAGTACCTAGAAACGTTAATGTGACATTTCTGCTCTATAAATTAGAATGAGCTCCTTAAACTGCCAAGGCAAGCTGACTCCTATTTTTAATACCGCTAGTACATGTACGTACAGTTTGCTAAAGTGATACTGCATCTTCTGATACAGTTTCTAGCACAGATAGTGAATCAGCTTTCCTTTTATCCTTTAAGGATGAAAACTTTATACTCCCTACTAAATTAAGTGTCTAACTAACTAACTAACTAACTAACTAACTAACTAACTAACTAACTAACTAACTAACTAACTAACTAACCAACTAAATATAGTCATACAAATGGTTCAGTCTAAAATTGATCATATCCTCATATCCTGATAAAGAACAAATTAAATTTTCCTTGAACAATGTTTCATTGTAAACTAAACTGCCAAGTAAATAACCCAGGAACCATAACAGACAACATCCTGTACCCAATTATCTGTTTATGTCTGTGCTTGTTGATTTATATCTTTGTTTATTTCCATTTTCAGTAGTGTTTATTTATTTATTTTTTCATGCCGTCTTGCCTGATTCTTGAATGGTGATAGTAGCAGAGGATATCTGAATACAATGCAACCCCTTCATCTATCCTGTCCAATACCGGTCCCCAGTTATATAAAAATAACTAAATGTATCTTATTAAACCTCAAATACTCCATAGCTCAAAAAAAGGTTCAAATAAATATCACCAGCTATTCAACAAAAGTTAAAACATGTTCATTTAAGTGGATTACTGAATCTTCTCTTATCAGGTGACATTCATCCCAAACCTGGACCCTTTCAGGTACCAAGTTATACCACAATTAATAAAGCAAAATAATAAAGCAACCCTGCCTGAAAACATAAACTCCTCTCCCAACAAAATAAGAAATAACAAAATAATTAAATGTATTCCATATAAAGCTCAGAAGCATTGTAAACAAAATTCCAGATAAACATATATGGATAAAATATCTCTGCCCGACATATTAGGAATAAGATAATCTTGGCTAAAACCAGATATCAATAAAACAGAAAAACTCCTCCACACCCTCAGTTTTAACATCCTTAGAGCTGATAGATTAAATAAAAAAGCAGGAGGAGTAGCAATAACATACCACAGTAGCATAAACCTGTCACCTTTCCATCTCCCATACTCTCTGTCCTCAATGTCAAAGTACTTCTACTTAACTTAAAACTAAAAGCACATAAAGCAATATGTATTTCAGCCCTTTATATTCCACCTGGAGAAAATGTATCAGCACATTGGAGGATATCCTATCCTGGCTGTCCTATAATCTAAATATACAAAGAGCAACTTATACTAGGTTATGTTATGATTGACAGGTCAAGTCTCACCTCTGAGATAACTTTTAGTATAAACTTGTGCAATTTCTCCCATTTTATCAGTGATATTGCCATAATAAACATGAACAATTGTAAAGCTACCACCCTGGACTGGGTATTAACAAGTTCCCCTAACAATGTCAGCTTACACACCATTTTAGCTAGGGCACTTAGTGACCATCTGCCCATATATGTCACAAAAGAATGCCATACTTTCCCAAGGAGTGGACATATAAATCCTCTCACAACATGAACAACTTTGACCCCTAACTACTTAATACCTCAGTACAATTTCACTGCTAGAACATCCTACAAATCTTGTCATTAGATGATGCTATTTTTCTGTTTTAATAACATATTTATGGAACTATTAAACATCATGGCTTTCCGTAGGCTTAAAAGAATGCAAAACAACCCTGCTCCTTGGCTCACTCCTACCACCAGGAAATTAATAAGGAACAGAGATAACGCCTGGATGGCATGGCTCAATAATAAAGCAGAAAACAGTCTTCAACAATAAAAATACTTACAAAATAAAGCCAAATGCCAGATCAACCTTGACATAAAACTTTAATACTCCAATTTGCACCATGGATGCTACAAAAATTTTACATAATTTTCGGCCACCATATCTAAAATACTACACCTCAAATGGACAACCAAACTCCAACCTCCACTGCTCACTGGAAAAAGCAGCTAACACTTTCAATAATCGCTTTATTTCTAGTATTGCTAAACTACTTCACAACCAAAACATACACGTGCGCACACACACACACACACACACACACACACACACACACACACACACACACACACACACACACACACACACACACACACACACACAGACACACGTAAACCTCCTCTAACAATCTGATCACATCCCA
>NC_056741.1:35295953-35335953 GCF_019279795.1 Protopterus annectens
AAATCCCTAATGATCGCGGTTAGGTAATAATGCTACATATTAGTTTTTTACTTTTCCTGACCTCATATAAAACCCTAACGATCGCGGTTAGGTAATAATGCTACATATTAGTTTCCTACTTTTCCTGGCCTCGTATCAATCACTAACGATCGCGGTTAGGTAATCATGCTACATATTAGTTTCTTACTTTTCCTGACCTCATATCAATCCCTAACGATCGCGGTTAGCTAATCATGCTACATATTAGTTTCTTACTTTTCCTGGCCTCATATCAATCCCTAATGATTGCGGTTAGGTAATCATGCTACATATTAGTTTCTTACTTTTCCTGACCTCATATAAATCCCTAACGATCGCAGTTAGGTAATAATGCTACATATTAGTTTCTTACTTTTCCTGACCTCATATAAATCCCTAACGATCGTGGTTAGGTAATAATGCTACATATTAGTTTCTTACTTCTTACTGTGCAGATACTGCATCATAATGCTAGACCTGTTGTTCCATTAAGGTTTTAACTGTCTCAGTGTCACATTTCTAAAATTCTCCATGATGTTGTCTAGTTTTCTTCTATACTTTGTCCAGAAGCTTCCCCTCATACAAACACACTCCCATGACTATCAGCTGTACAGTCAGGAAAAAAGAAGTTTTCTATGCTAAAGTATTATTTAGCTTAATGAATTGATGCTGCTGCTGTTTCCCATGTCCAGGATGTAAGGTTTGAAGCCTCGCCTTCTCTTGCTTTAATGTAATTATTTATTTTCTGTTTTTAACCTTTATATTTCATACAGTGAGGATCCTGAAGGTAAAACATCCTCTGTAGGATGTACAAAGTTGCAGAGTATTAATGTATTTTATTGCCTTTAAGGTATAATATTGATAGCAACCCTGGTGTCTAGTGTCCCCTTGCCCTGACCCATGTCTTCCATTGTTTTACTGAGTGACTTTCACGTACAATATGCAGAACACTCCTTTCTCACATTGCATACATGCTGTCCCTTGTGGCACCAGCCTTCAAGAAAAATGTCACTGCTGTACAAATATCTGCAACAAAATCTGCTAATTTATTGCACTCCCCCAAGACAAAACATCACTGCCAAGTCCTTTCCAAAGCTTACTGGCTACCCATCTCACACAGGATAAAATTCCTACTAGGCTCCCTACAGTTTAAATTTACCAACCTTCAGTCCTTCCCTTTCTTTCTGTTTGCTTATTTACATGGATGTCTGACTACAACCTTAGATCCCTTCCTTCCAAGATAACCTTCCTCCAAAACTCCAATTAAAGATGCTCTGCTCACATCACAGTTTTTCCACCTAGGACCATAGGTCTGGGAATCTCTTCCATCCTGTCTTAAAAAAGCACTTCTCCTTTACTATATTTAGAAAGGAATTCAAACTCTTACTCTTCAAAGATTTAAGACTGGTAGACTATTTATAAGTTTCTATGGAACCTTTCATCATAGCTACACTAATTAGAGAAACAACTTCCCAATACATTTGAATAGAAAGAGACAAAACATTATGAATACACTTTCATAATGTTGACATAACTGTCGATAATGGCAAAGTGCAGACCTACTTTGTTACGCCATTGCCTGTTAGATTGGCATGTAAACCTATTATACAGGAGCTGTTATAGCACATGAACTCCACTGCATTTATAAGACAATGGACTAAAGTTAGAGAGAGAGAAAAAAGGCCATTATTCTGGACTGCCAAGAAAGCAAATTAAAAATAAAATGTCCAGTACATTTTCAATGCTCATATAAATTAAATCAAGGCAAAATCCACCTACAAAACTAATGTGCTTCACAAAAAAACATGTAACAATTTCGCATTTAATGCTTCAACAGTGAGACCAAAGAACTGGAACAAAAATTACAACTCTTTAAATATAGCCCTGAATAGAAACCTAAAGTGGTACATTAAAATACATGACATGCATGCCAGGTTTTCTATTTAGCCATTCTATCATGAAATCTCTTACTCATTTAGAAAGGGACGCAGTTCAAAATGATTGTTTAGCACAAGGGTTAAACAGGCAAAATTTAAGTATTCCTCTAATATTATAATTAGCATTACCATTTTTCTGGTTATTCTGTATAAGTAGAAAATTCAGCCAAAATATATATGGAAGAACATTTATTCTGATCACAGATCATAGATCAGTCAGTCATCCAATTTGTATCTCCTGTAATGTGAGGCAGGTGGCATTGTTTGGCCCTATTCATTGTCTAATACCTTATGCAAGGAAAATACAGCTGTTTTAGATATTATATGGAATTTATGGGGATACAACAACTGCAAATCCTGCAATTTTGTTCTGTCTCCTGCTGCTGTGTTTTTAACATCATGACTGTTTTCAGGGAAAGTGAACCAGGAATCTTGTAATGCAGTTACAAGTGTGTGACTTGTTGTGAAAGGATGCTGTAGGGGAAATAATGTTGTGCACCTCAATTCTGCTGTTAGATCAGTGCAGCAACTGTCGCTATGTCACAGTACTACTTGGCTTTTGATATCTAATTTTCACTAACCAATAGCTTGGATACGTATGCTGAATATCATACATGAAGGATTCCTTATTTTTGCAAACACAGCTAATGATCTGTGTTTTTGAAAAAAAAAGCAAAACTTTACTGTTACGTTATAACTTGTTTTCTGACCCTAAGTCAAAATGTACATAGATTGGAGTTGCAGCATATTAGCTAGTAATTGCATACTGAATGCATACAAACACTGGCTTGGATCACCAGCCGAAGAGCACCTGCTGTGAGTATGAGATGCTGTGAATCACAACTTTTATCTACTTGTATTTATTTATGTTTTACTAAAAAAAAGTACAGAAGACAAATTCACAGCAGTGTGTACAAACTTCAGTTTCTGGTACTGGAATTAAGCATATGCCGAACTGAAAAAGACGTAAGCTGATTTATGTTTCACCTCTTTCTTATAGTCATCATTAATAGGATAATAAAATAGCAATAATTTCCCTGCAAAGAAATTTCTGTAATCACTTTTCAGAGCAGCTGGTATGTTACTGCTGATAACAGAAAGCACATTAGTTAGTTGTTATTATTATTATTACTGTATTTATTTTAATACAGACATTGCTTTATTGAGTTGCATGATATTGTGGCATATTTATATGCTAACTAAACACTTCCCATTGTCATTAGTTTCCTCTGAATAATTTTTTTTTGTTTACCAACATTTTAGCTGAAAGGAGCTTGCACGATGCACTGCAGTAACCTTGCTGTCAGTTGTAAATTAATAATAACCTACTCTTTTGTCTAAGTCTGCACATGAAGCCATTGTTTTGCATCTGCATCAGTTTGTAACCCTTTATTTTGGGTTTAGGTGAACGCAGACCATGGAGATGCCGCCCATCAAGCTATAATGATATCCTTTCAGCAGTTTATACTTTACATTGGATTCTGATTGTACTTGTGTTTTCAGCAGCTGACCCTATGCTCATAGGTTTAATGAGGATTTTATTTTATTTCTGTACCATACTCATTGGCTCAATGCATGTCTATAGCTGCCTGTGTTCTATATTTCAGCTCAGGTAGGCTAGACAAAGGCTGGTTTGCATCTTACATAGAGGGTTGAAAATAGACATAATTTATTTTTTTGTCCATTGATTTTTTTAATCCATCTATCCAGCCATCCATGCACCCATTTTCAGTGTCTCCCTTATTCATTTCAAAATTTTGGGAAAAGCAGGGCCAGGGCCTACCCTGACAAGGAATGGGTGTAAGGAAGGAAATAATTCTGGATGGGATGCCAGTCTATTGAAAGACAAAAATACTTACTGTATATCATACACATGTACAGGCAATTTTGAACTCACCAATTTATCTACTCATATCTTTTTGGGATGTGGGGGGGAAACAGGAAACCGTGGCAAAAACCCACACAGATATAAGGAAGACATGCAAAATTTCACAGACAAAGCATCCCAACAGTGATGCATTTAATTATATGGCCTGGATATTTTTGCATATTATATATATATATATATATATATATATATATATATATATATATATATATTTACATATGTTTTTATTTCTGTAGTTAGATGAACTGGACCACAGGGATCAATCTTTCTGACAGCATAATTAAAATCCATCAAGGATAATGATTTCAGGGATAAGCATTTTCTACTATCCTGACACTCTTAGGTACTGTCAGGTATCTATTGTCAGGCTTAGAGAGACCACTCAGAGGGTGGTCTAATGTGTGGAGAACTTGGACATGTTTTTTGATAAGAACCTAATGTTTTTTATTCTGATTTCTTTGATGAGTAAGTCCATATTTCACATCTCCAAAATCGCATCTATAGATAGATAGATAGATGGATAGATAGATAGATGGATAGATAGATAGATAGATAGATAGATAGATAGATAGATAGATAGATAGATAGAAAGATAGATAGATAGATAGATAGATAGATAGATAGATAGATAGATAGATTGATAGATAGATAGATCCCATTTGATGATCTGATGTCATGGTGATGCCTTTTCCTGGGGTTGCCTTGACCTGCTCAGGCTGTATTTTGTTTGTTCTGTATGTGTCTGAGCACTGTTTGCTTGGGAAGTCTTTGACACAGATGTGTTTGCCTGTTACTTATTTTAGCAATGCAGGAAACCTGCAACTTAAAGTGATCATTCTTTCAATATTTTAAAAATGATGGCTCTTTCTACAAGTTATAGTTATAAGGGGAAGGGAGTTTTTTTCTTGTTTTACCTGTTTGCACCAGTATGACATTTTCCTTTAGCACGCATGCTTAAATCCTATATGTGCTAAAACTATGGGTTTTATGCGGAAATATTTGAGATGAGCTCTTTTGCTAAGACTAGTATAAATTGGGATAAAACTGTGCATCTTTTTTCTTTTCTTTTTCTTTTCCTTCTAAGAAGCAGCTTTTGTGACAATCTCTTTTTTTTTGTCTCTATAACAGCGAGGCATGCCCAGTGAGCTCTTCATCATCCATAACTGGAAAGTCAAGTGGTTAGCCATGCTGGACAAGGTTGCTGGCTACAACCATACTAATGAAATGAAGGCCCCAGAGAGACCTGGAGAGCTGCAATGCCTGCTGAGTTATGATTACTTGAAGTGCTGATATGACTGCTTTAGGTTGAGATGAGTAAAGAGCTGTGGTTTAATTGGGGGACCTAGGTACAAGGGTGGGCATAGGCCCAGTCCTGCCCACTCACGTCAGCCTGGGCTGCTTCCACCTTGGTCCCCACCAAGGTTAGGATAGTGTCCCACCTCCACCAGACCATCATTTCCTGTCCATCCTAGAAAAGGCGAGCAGGCTAATGCCTTGCCAGTCTTTTTCTATGCTCTGCCAGCTGCTACAAGCACCCAAGCTGCTGCTTAAATTCAAGCCCTCTAGTTCATAGGGCATTATCACACTGTGCATACAGCTGGCTAGGGAACCCTATTTGCTGTCACTGCTACCGCCAACCTTAGCTGTTGCAGTGCTTTCTTCTCTATAACTATGGCCTATTTAGTGTGATTTGCACCAGCATTACCTGCTGTACATTGTTGCATATTTTGTTTGTATTCGCTGTTCCTGGAAAGGAATCTAGTCACCTCTGCTCCACTCTCTACTCTTTTCTTTCACTTCTAAGGTGTATCCGGTTAGGTATTTTCATCTGAAAGTCTTACACAACCAGACTCTACTTTTGTCTTCTACATCAGTCTGCATTCTCGCATTCTCCTAACTCTTCTGAGTGACTGGGGGGGGGGGTCAAGGAGGCAGCGGTTCATTGCCCTTTCTTTGCAACCCAAAACCTGTGAAATTTGCTATCCCATCTCATGTCTAATTATTATTTCATTGAAGTTGTTGTTCAAAAGCTCTTAAAACATGTATGGCTTTATCAGGCCTTTGATTCATTCTAAAATAAGCTCATGATTTGTGTAATGATTAAGGTCTTGCTCTCCCAAGCACTAGATATAGGGTTTCATCATGAGCTTCAGCATGTGTGGAGCTTCCCTGTTCTCTCTGTGTTTTTGTGGTGCCCCCCCCAATAAATGTTCTGGGTATTTCTACTTCAAACCCACCCAAATTAAATGGACTCATGGGCAACAGAACAGACTCTGGTTGGTGCTTATTGCCTGGCAAAGAACAAGGCATCAGAGACACCCTATCAACTTCTGGAAAGTGATTCAGCAGATGGAAGAAAGAAACTCTATCAGGTTGCAAAGTAAACTGACAAAAATCATAATGGATACCAGCAACGATCTGCTCACCAGTTTGCAGGACGTCAAAAGGAGATGGAAGGAGTACTTCCAGCAGCTTCTGAATGAAAAAAACTCCACAGAAGTTGTACCGCCCCAGACACAGCCCACGATGAGAGAAGAAGAGGAGTCCACCCTAGAAATAAGAATAGCACTGAGGAAAATTAAGTCAGGAAAAGCAGCAGGCTCAGATGAGGTCACGGCAGATATGATCAAGATGTTGGGTGAGATGAGGAGAAATGGCTCCTGAGGGTACTCAAAGCATATTAGTGCCAACATGCAAGTACAAAGGGAAATCCACAACTGTGGCAGTATGGACACATCAAACTCCTGTCACATTGCATGAAAGTTCTGGAGAGGGTAATAGATAAATGAATATGCAGAGTAGTAGAAAGTAAGATGGGAGATGAGCAGTTCATATTCTAATCAGGATGCAGTACAATCCATCCAATATTTGCAGTGAAAGAGATAGTAGAGAAGAAGCAGGTGGCACTAGTCCCAAGAAAGATAATATGGGAAATCCTGCAATGATGTGAAGTCTTGGAAGCACTGGTAAGATTAATGCAGGTTATATACAAGGATCCAGTGTCATGACCACGAACAGCGTTTTGACGCAGAGGGGATCCCATTGGGAATTTTGTGCATCAGAGTTCTGTCCTTAGTTCCCTGCTGCTCCTACTGGTGTTGTACGACATCAGCAAATATGTCAGAGGTGACTAATCGGTAAAAAATACCAATAACTAAATAAATAAATAATCAACAAAGCTGCTGTATGCGAATGATGTGACACAACAAAGCTACTATATTCAGATGATGTGGCATAACAAACCTACTATATTCAGATGATGTGGCACAACAAACCTACTATATGCAGATGATGTGGCACAACAAAGCCACTATATTCAGATGATGTGGCACAACAAACCTACTATATGCAGATGATGTGGCACAACAAAGCTACTATATTCAAATGATGTAGCACAACAAACCTACTGTATGCAGATGATGTGGCACAACAAAGCTACTATATTCAGATGATGTGGCACAACAAACCTACTATATTCAGATGATGTGGCACAACAAACCTACTATATGCAGATGATGTGGCACAACAAAGCCACTATATTCAGATGATGTGGCACAACAAACCTACTATATGCAGATGATGTGGCACAACAAAGATACTATATTCAGATGATGTAGCACAACAAACATACTGTATGCAGATGATGTGGCACAACAAAGCTACTATATTCAGATGATGTGGCACAACAAACCTACTATATGCAGATGATGTGGCACAACAAACCTACTATAGTCAGATGATGTGGCACAACAAACCTACTATATGCAAATGATGTGGCACAACAAAGCTACTATATTCAGATGATGTGGCACAACAAACCTACTATATACAGATGATGTGGCACAACAAAACTACTATATTCAGATGATGTGGCACAACAAACCTACTATATGCAGATGATGTGGCACAACAAAGCTACTATATTCAGATGATGTAGCACAACAAACCTACTATATGCAGATGATGTGGCACAACAAACCTACTATAGTCAGATGATGTGGCACAACAAACCTACTATATGCAAATGATGTGGCACAACAAAGCTACTATATTCAGATGATGTGGCACAACAAACCTACTATATACAGATGATGTGGCACAACAAAGCTACTATATTCAGATGATGTGGCACAACAAAGCTACTATATGCAGGTGATGTGGCACAACAAACCTACTATATGCAGATGATGTGGTACAACAAACCTACTATATGCAGGTGATGTGGCACAACAAACCTACTATATGCAGATGATGTGGCACAACAAAGCTACTATATTCAGATGATGTGGCACAACAAACCTACTATATGCAAATGATGTGGCACAACAAAGCTACTATATTCAGATGATGTGGCACAACAAAGCTACTATATGCAGATGATCTGGCACAACAAACCTACTATATGCAGATGATGTGGCACAACAAACCTACTATATGCTGATGATGTGGCATTATAAGCAGACTCTAAAAGGAACTTCAGCAAATGATAGAGAAATGAAATGCAAAGCTGAAGGCACATGGGATGAAACTGACTACTGACAAGACAGTTATCATGGCAGAAAACGGGGTAATCAGAAGAAGCTGAAAACTTAGATTGAAGAGAAAATAGTAGAACAGGTTAACAGCTTCAAGTATCTGGGAAGAATGGTTGAGGAGAAGAGAAGTCTGAATGAAGAGGTAAAAGCTAAATTCAGAGGTGCTGTAACCATCTGGCACAGAGTGTCAGGGGCAGTGTGTGAGAAAAGAATGCAAAAGAAGCTGAAAAGTAAGGTGTACAAAACAGTGGTGCGACCATTACTACTGTATAGTTCAAAAACCTGAGTAGTAAAGACAGAACTGTTGAGAAAGCTAGAAGTAATGGAAATGAAATGCTTAAGATGGGTGGTAGGATGCACACAGTGGGACAGATGAAGAAATGGTGATATGTGAGCAGAAGCCAATGTAGTTCCACTTATTGTGGCTCTGGCACACGTGCATCAAAGAAGATGATCATTTGATGAAGAAGAAGAAAGTAAGAAGAAACAAGGACATCCATCAAAGAGATGGATGGAAGGCATGAGAGAAGACGTGTGACAGTCAGGCATGACTATTAAAGAAGGTAGGAGAGTGGAACGGAATCAAGAGAGGTGGCGACATTTCAAATGATACCCTGACCCCATGTAGAAAATGGGAAAAAGGGGTTTGATGATGAAGATGATTTGTTCACCCTAAACTTAAAGAAGTCTATTAGTAATTAGATAAAATAATGGCATTTTCTTTTTCATGTTCTTTCAGTTCACTTAGACTGATTAATTTTATGTACATTGTACTGCCCTTTACAAACAGTGTGGTGTTAACAAAATGTGTTATTTTTCTTATTAATGCCACTGAGTAATTGGCAATTTGAGGAATATTGCTAAGCAGTGACCATTGTTAGGAGAATATCTGACCAGGGTTACATTGATAGCATGGAATTCCATCCCCACATCAAATCCAGTAAACTGATCAGCCAAAAAGCATGCCATCCCATTCTATGGGAGAAGAATTTAGCATCTTCTGATGTTATCTCCCTCCATTAATTCTGGTTGATTATTTCTAGACACGGGGACACTTGAGCTAACTGGGAATATAGCCATTTAGCTTAAGAGCTCTGTCCCTAGCCATTGGTTGTGACCATTGAAGAGTCAATTGGACAAAGTAGTGTGGTCAAGTAAAGTACAGTGTTGTAGCTGAAGTGGTCAGGAAATGGTCTGAGGTTTGTTGAATGTTTAGTGTGGAGAAGTCTCTGTCCATAGAGATTGTGGCAAACCTAGCTGGGTGAAGTGATGCAGGAAGTAGTGCAGTCACAGGAACTTAGACTAGGTTGACTCAAAAAAATATAACTGATCAACTGGAAAGAAAACTGAAGCTAAGGAAGAAGGAGTCAGAAAAAACAAAAGCTAAGTGTGAATATTTGGAAAATAAGAAGCATCGAGAGATTGTTTGGGCAGATGGGATGAAAGAAGGGATGGAAGGACAAGACCCCATCTTCTTTGTGAAGCAATGGCTGCAAGAAACAGCATCTGCAGCTCCATACCTAGCCTGGCAGGTTGACAGAGTCTATGTGACTGGAAATGTGAAACATAGTGGTAAGTCAAGACGTTTTTGTGCCAAATTGTCTGACTGCCAATGAAAGCAGTGATCACTGAATCAGGATGCTTTACATCAGGTGTTAGTAATGGCAGGGAAGACAGAGTACAAACCTTGAAAGACGACACGCTGTACGTTTGCACGCAGTGTGATTAGGGTTGAAAGATGACACCCTGTAAGTTTGCACGTAGTGTGATTAGGGTTGAAAGATGACACCCTGTAAGTTTGCACGTAGTGTGATTAGGGTTGAAAGATGACACCCTGTAAGTTTGCACGTAGTGTGATTAGGGTTGAAAGATGACACCCTGTAAGTTTGCATGTAGTGTGATTAGGGTTGAAAGATGACACCCTGTAAGTTTGCACGTAGTGTGATTAGGGTTGAAAGATGACACCCTGTACGCTTGCACGTAGTGTGATTAGGGTTGAAAGATGACACCCTGTATGTTTGCACGTAGTGTGATTAGGGTTGAAAGATGACACCCTGTAAGTTTGCACGTAGTGTGATTAGGGTTGAAAGATGACACCCTGTAAGTTTGCACGTAGTGTGATTAGGGTTGAAAGATGACACCCTGTACGTTTGCACGTAGTGTGATTAGGGTTGAAAGATGACACCCTGTAAGTTTGCACGTAGTGTGATTAGGGTTGAAAGATGACACCATGTAAGTTTGCACGTAGTGTGATTAGGGTTGAAAGATGACACCCTGTAAGTTTGCACGTAGTGTGATTAGGGTTGAAAGATGACACCCTGTAAGTTTGCATGTAGTGTGATTAGGGTTGAAAGATGACACCCTGTATGTTTGCACGTAGTGTGATTAGGGTTGAAAGATGACACCCTGTAAGTTTGCACGTAGTGTGATTAGGGTTGAAAGATGACACCCTGTAAATTTGCACGTAGTGTGATTAGGGTTGAAAGATGACACCCTGTAAGTTTGCACGTAGTGTGATTAGGGTTGAAAAATGGCACCCTGTACGTTTGCACGTAGTGTGATTAGGGTTGAAAGATGACACCCTGTAAGTTTGCATATAGTGTGATTAGGGTTGAAAGATGACACCCTGTATGTTTGCACGTAGTGTGATTAGGGTTGAAAGATGACACCCTGTAAGTTTGCACGTAGTGTGATTAGGGTTGAAAGATGACACCCTGTACGTTTGCACGTAGTGTGATTAGGTTTGAACGATGACACCCTGTACGTTTGCACGTAGTGTGATTAGGGTTGAAAGATGACACCCTGTAAGTTTGCACGTAGTGTGATTAGGGTTGAAAGATGACACCCTGTAAGTTTGCACGTAGTGTGATTAGGGTTGAAAGATGACACCCTGTACGTTTGCACTTAGTGTGATTAGGGTTGAAAGATGACACCCTGTAAGTTTGCACGTAGTGTGATTAGGGTTGAAAGATGACACCCTGTACGTTTGCACGTAGTGTGATTAGGGTTGAAAGATGACACCCTGTAAGTTTGCACGCAGTGTAATTAGGGTTGAAAGATGACACCCTGTAAGTTTGCACGTAGTGTGATTAGGGTTGAAAGATGACACCCTGTAAGTTTGCACGTAGTGTGATTAGGGTTGAATGATGACACCCTGTAAGTTTGCACGTGGTGTGATTAGGGTTGAAAGATGACACCCTGTAAGTTTGCACGTAGTGTGATTAGGGTTGAAAGATGACACCCTGTAAGTTTGCACGTAGTGTGATTAGGGTTGAAAGATGACACCCTGTACGTTTGCACTTAGTGTGATTAGGGTTGAAAGATGACACCCTGTAAGTTTGCACGTAGTGTGATTAGGGTTGAAAGATGACACCCTGTACGTTTGCACGTAGTGTGATTAGGGTTGAAAGATGACACCCTGTACGTTTGCACGTAGTGTGATTAGCGTTGAAAGATGACAACCTGTAAGTTTGCACGTAGTGTGATTAGGGTTGAAAGATGACACCCTGTAAGTTTGCACGTAGTGTGATTAGGGTTGAAAGATGACACCCTGTACGTTTGCACACGTTTTGTGTTATGTTTCTTATTAATGCCACTGAGTAATTGGCAATTTGAGGAATATTGCTAAGCAGTGACCATTGTTAGGAGAATATCTGACCAGGGTTACATTGATAGCATGGAATTCCATCCCCACATCAAATCCAGTAAACTGATCAGACAAAAAGCATGCCATCCCATTCTATGGGAGAAGAATTTAGCATCTTCTGATGTTATCTCCCTCCATTAATTCTGGTTGATTATTTCTAGACACGGGGACACTTGAGCTAATTGGGAATATAGCCATTTAGCTTAAGAGCTCTGTCCCTAGCCATTGGTTGTGACCATTGAAGAGTCAATTGGACAAAGTAGTGTGGTCAAGTAAAGTACAGTGTTGTAGCTGAAGTGGTCAGGAAATGGTCTGAGGTTTGTTGAATGTTTAGTGTGGAGAAGTCTCTGTCCATAGAGATTGTGGCAAACCTAGCTGGGTGAAGTGATGCAGGAAGTAGTGCAGTCACAGGAACTTAAACTAGGTTGACTCAAAAAATATAACTGATCAACTGGAAAGAAAACTGAAGCTAAGGAAGAAGGAGTCAGAAAAAATAAAAGCTAAGTGTGAATATTTGGAAAATAAGAAGCATCGAGAGATTGTTTGGGCAGTTGGGATGAAAGAAGGGATGGAAGGACAAGACCCCATCTTCTCTGTGAAGCAATGGCTGCAAGAAACAGCATCTGCAGCTCCATACCTAGCCTGGCATGTTGACAGAGTCTATGTGACTGGAAATGTGAAACATAGTGGTAAGTAAAGACGTTTTTGTGCCAGATTGTCTGACTGCAAATGAAAGCAGTGATCACTGAATCAGGATGCTTTACATCAGGTGTTAGTAATGGCA
The DNA here is from genome assembly GCF_019279795.1 of Protopterus annectens. Taxonomy (NCBI): domain Eukaryota; kingdom Metazoa; phylum Chordata; order Ceratodontiformes; family Protopteridae; genus Protopterus; species Protopterus annectens. Next base: position 35,308,762 of record NC_056741.1, read on the forward strand.
GGGAAGACAGAGTACAAACCTTGAAAGACGACACCCTGTACGTTTGCACGTAGTGTGATTAGGGTTGAAAGATGACACCCTGTAAGTTTGCACGTAGTGTGATTAGGGTTGAAAGATGACACCCTGTAAGTTTTCACGTAGTGTGATTAGGGTTGAAAGATGACACCCTGTACATTTGCACGTAGTGTGATTAGGGTTGAAAGATGACACCCTGTAAGTTTGCACGTAGTGTGATTAGGGTTGAAAGATGACACCCTGTAAGTTTGCATGTAGTGTGATTAGGGTTGAAAGATGACACCCTGTAAGTTTGCACGTAGTGTGATTAGGGTTGAAAGATGACACCCTGTAAGTTTGCACGTAGTGTGATTAGGGTTGAAAGATGACACCCTGTAAGTTTGCACGTAGTGTAATTAGGGTTAAAAGATGACACCCTGTAAGTTTGCACGTAGTGTGATTAGGGTTGAAAGATGACACCCTGTACGTTTGCACGTAGTGTGATTAGGGTTGAAAGATGACACCCTGTACGTTTGGACGTAGTGTGATTAGGGTTGAAAGATGACACCCTGTACGTATGCACGTAGTGTGATTAGGGCTGAAAGATGACACCCTGTAAGTTTGCACATAGTGTGATTAGGGTTGAAAGATGACACCCTGTAAGTTTGCACGTAGTGTGATTAGGGTTGAAAGATGACACCCTGTAAGTTTGCACGTAGTGTGATTAGGGTTGAAAGATGACACCCTGTACGTTTGCACGTAGTGTGATTAGGGTTGAAAGATGACACCCTGTAAGTTTGCACGTAGTGTGATTAGGGTTGAAAGATGACACCCTGTAAATTTGCCGGTAGTGTGATTAGGGTTGAAAGATGACACCCTGTAAGTTTGCACGTAGTGTAATTAGGGTTGAAAGATGACACCCTGTAAGTTTGCACGTAGTGTGATTAGGGTTGAAAGATGACACCCTGTAAGTTTGCACGTAGTGTGATTAGGGTTGAAATATGACACCCTGTATGTTTGCAAGTAGTGTGATTAGGGTTGAAAGATGACACGCTGTAAGTTTGCACGTAGTGTGATTAGGGTTGAAAGATGACACCCTGTAAGTTTGCACGTAGTGTGATTAGGGTTGAAAGATGACACCCTGTAAGTTTGCACATCGTGTGATTAGGGTTGAAAGATGACACCCTGTAAGTTTGCACGTAGTGTGATTAGGGTTGAAAGATGACACCCTGTAAGTTTGCACGTAGTGTGATTAGGGTTGAAAGATGACACCCTGTAAGTTTGCACGTATTGTGGTTAGGGTTGAAAGATGGCACCCTGTATGTTTGCACGTAGTGTGATTAGGGTTGAAAGATGACACCCTGTAAGTTTGCACATAATGTGATTAGGGTTGAAAGATGGCACCCTGTAAGTTTGCATGTAGTGTGATTAGGGTTGAAAGATGACACCCTGTAAGTTTGCACGTAGTGTGATTAGGGTTGAAAGATGACACCCTGTAAGTTTGCACGTAGTGTGATTAGGGTTGAAAGATGACACCCTGTAAGTTTGCACGTAGTGTGATTAGGGTTGAAAGATGACACCATGTAAGTTTGCACGTAGTGTGATTAGGGTTGAAAGATGACACCCTGTAAGTTTGCACGTAGTGTGATTAGGGTTGAAAGATGACACCCTGTAACTTTGCACGTAGTGTGATTAGCGTTGAAAGATGACACCCTGTAAGTTTGCGCGTAGTGTGATTTGGGTTGAAAGATGACATCCTGTAAGTTTGCACGTGGTGTGATTAGGGTTGAAAGATGACACCCTGTACGTTTGCATGTAGTGTGATTAGGGTTGAAAGATGACACCCTGTAAGTTTGCACGTAGTGTGATTAGGGTTGAAAGATGACACCCTGTAAGTTTGCACGTAGTGTGATTAGGGTTGAAAGATGACACCCTGTAAGTTTGCACGTAGTGTGATTAGGGTAGAAAGATGACACCCTGTAAGTTTGCACATAGTGTGATTAGGGTTGAAAGATGACACCCTGTAAGTTTGCACACGTTTTGTGTTATGTTTCTTATTAATGCCACTGAGTAATTGGCAATTTGAGGAATATTGCTAAGCAGTGACCAATTTTAGGAGAATATCTGACCAGGGTTACATTGATAGCATGGAATTCCATCCCCACATCAAATCCAGTAAACTGATCAGCCAAAAAGCATGCCATCCCATTCTATGGGAGAAGAATTTAGCATCTTCTGATGTTATCTCCCTCCATTAATTCTGGTTGATTATTTCTAGACACGGGGACACTTGAGCTAACTGGGAATATAGCCATTTAGCTTAAGAGCTCTGTCCCTAGCCATTGGTTGTGACCATTGAAGAGTCAATTGGACAAAGTAGTGTGGTCAAGTAAAGTACAGTGTTGTAGCTGAAGTGGTCAGGAAATGGTCTGATGTTTGTTGAATGTTTAGTGTGGAGAAGTCTCTGTCCATAGAGATTGTGGCAAACCTAGCTGGGTGAAGTGATGCAGGAAGTAGTGCAGTCACAGGAACTTAAACTAGGTTGACTCAAAAAATATAACTGATCAACTGGAAAGAAAACTGAAGCTAAGGAAGAAGGAGTCAGAAAAAATAAAAGCTAAGTGTGAATATTTGGAAAATAAGAAGCATCGAGAGATTGTTTGGGCAGTTGGGATGAAAAAAGGGATGGAAGGACAAGACCCCATCTTCTCTGTGAAGCAATGGCTGCAAGAAACAGCATCTGCAGCTTCATACCTAGCCTGGCATGTTGACAGAGTCTATGTGACTGGAAATGTGAAACATAGTGGTAAGTAAAGACGTTTTTGTGCCAGATTGTCTGACTGCCAATGAAAGCAGTGATCACTGAATCAGGATGCTTTACATCAGGTGTTAGTAATGGCAGGGAAGACAGAGTACAAACCTTGAAAGACGACACCCTGTACGTTTGCACGTAGTGTGATTAGGGTTGAAAGATGACACCCTGTAAGTTTGCACGTAGTGTGATTAGGGTTGAAAGATGACACCCTGTAAGTTTGCACGTAGTGTGATTAGGGTTGAAAGATGACACCCTGTAAGTTTGCACGTAGTGTGATTAGGGTTGAAAGATGACACCCTGTACGTTTGCACGTAGTGTGATTAGGGTTGAAAGATGACACCCTGTACGTTTGCATGTAGTGTGATTAGGGTTGAAAGATGACACCCTGTAAGTTTGCACGTAGTGTGATTAGGGTTGAAAGACGACACCCTGTACGTTTGCACGTAGTGTGATTAGGGTTGAACGATGACACCCTGTACATTTGCATGTAGTGTGATTAGGGTTGAAAGATGACACCCTGTAAGTTTGCACGTAGTGTGATTAGGGTTGAAAGATGACACCCTGTAAGTTTGCACGTAGTGTGATTAGGGTTGAAAGATGACACCCTGTACGTTTGCACGTAGTGTGATTAGGGTTGAAAGATGACACCCTGTAAGTTTGCACGTAGTGTAATTAGAGTTGAAAGATGACACCCTGTAAGTTTGCACGTAGTGTGATTAGGGTTGAAAGATGACACCCTGTATGTTTGCACGTAGTGTGATTAGGTTTGAAAGATGACACCCTGTAAGTTTGCACGTAGTGTAATTAGGGTTGAAAGATGACACCCTGTAAGTTTGCACGTAGTGTGATTAGGGTTGAAAGATGACACCCTGTAAGTTTGCACGTAGTGTGATTAGGGTTGAAAGATGACACCCTGTAAGTTTGCACGTAGTGTGATTAGGGTTGAAAGATGACACCCTGTACGTTTGCATGTAGTGTGATTAGGGTTGAAAGATGACACCCTGTAAGTTTGCACGTAGTGTGATTAGGGTTGAAAGATGACACCCTGTAAGTTTGCACGTAGTGTGATTAGGGTTGAAAGATGACACCCTGTAAGTTTGCCGGTAGTGTGATTAGGGTTGAAAGATGACACCCTGTAAGTTTGCACGTAGTGTGATTAGGGTTGAAAGATGACACCCTGTAAGTTTGCACGTAGTGTGATTAGGGTTGAAAGATGACACCCTGTAAGTTTGCACGTAGTGTGATTAGGGTTGAAATATGACACCCTGTATGTTTGCAAGTAGTGTGATTAGGGTTGAAAGATGACACCCTGTAAGTTTGCACGTAGTGTGATTAGGGTTGAAAGATGACACCCTGTATGTTTGCACGTAGTGTGATTAGGGTTAAAAGATGACACCCTGTAAGTTTGCACGTAGTGTGATTAGGGTTGAAAGATGACACCCTGTAAGTTTGCACGTAGTGTGATTAGGGTTGAAAGATGACACCCTGTACGTTTGCACGTAGTGTGATTAGGGTTGAAAGATGACACCCTGTACGTTTGCATGTAGTGTGATTAGGGTTGAAAGATGACACCCTGTAAGTTTGCACGTAGTGTGATTAGGGTTGAAAGATGACACCCTGTAAGTTTGCACATAATGTGATTAGGGTTGAAAGATGGCACCCTGTAAGTTTGCACGTAGTGTGATTAGGGTTGAAAGATGACACCCTGTATGTTTGCACGTAGTGTGATTAGGGTTGAAAGATGACACCCTGTACGTTTGTACGTAGTGTGATTAGGGTTGAAAGATGACACCCTGTAAGTTTGCACGTAGTGTGATTAGGGTTGAAAGATGACACCCTGTAAGTTTGCACGTAGTGTGATTAGGGTTGAAAGATGACACCCTGTACGTTTGCACGTAGTGTGATTAGGGTTGAAAGATGACACCCTGTACGCTTGCACGTAGTGTGATTAGGGTTGAAAGATGACACCCTGTAAGTTTGCACGTAGTGTGATTAGGGTTGAAAGATGACACCCTGTATGTTTGCACGTAGTGTGATTAGGGTTAAAAGATGACACCCTGTAAGTTTGCACGTAGTGTGATTAGGGTTGAAAGATGACACCCTGTATGTTTGCACGTAGTGTGATTAGGGTTAAAAGATGACACCCTGTAAGTTTGCACGTAGTGTGATTAGGGTTGAAAGATGAAACCCTGTAAGTTTGCACGTAGTGTGATTAGGGTTGAAAGATGACACCCTGTACGTTTGCACGTAGTGTGATTAGGGTTGAAAGATGACACCCTGTACGTTTGCACGTAGTGTGATTAGGGTTGAAAGATGACACCCTGTAAGTTTGCACGTAGTGTGATTAGGGTTGAAAGATGACACCCTGTAAGTTTGCACGTAGTGTGATTAGGGTTGAAAGATGACACCCTGTACGTTTGCACGTAGTGTGATTAGGGTTGAAAGATGACACCCTGTACGTTTGCACGTAGTGTGATTAGGGTTGAAAGATGACACCCTGTAAGTTTGCACGTAGTGTGATTAGGGTTGAAAGATGACACCCTGTATGTTTGCACGTAGTGTGATTAGGGTTAAAAGATGACACCCTGTAAGTTTGCACGTAGTGTGATTAGGGTTGAAAGATGACACCCTGTATGTTTGCACGTAGTGTGATTAAGGTTAAAAGATGACACCCTGTAAGTTTGCACGTAGTGTGATTAGGGTTGAAAGATGAAACCCTGTAAGTTTGCACGTAGTGTGATTAGGGTTGAAAGATGACACCCTGTACGTTTGCACGTAGTGTGATTAGGGTTGAAAGATGACACCCTGTACGTTTGCATGTAGTGTGATTAGGGTTGAAAGATGACACCCTGTAAGTTTGCACGTAGTGTGATTAGGGTTGAAAGATGACACCCTGTAAGTTTGCACGTAGTGTGATTAGGGTTGAAAGATGACACCATGTAAGTTTGCACGTAGTGTGATTAGATTAATGCAGGTTATATACAAGGATCCAGTGTCATAACCACGAACAGCGTTTTGACTCAGAGGGGATCCCATTGGGAATTTTGTGCATCAGAGTTCTGTCCTTAGTTCCCTGCTGCTCCTACTGGTGTTGTACGACATCAGCAAATATGTCAGAGGTGACTAATCGGTAAAAAATACCAATAACTAAATAAATAAATAATCAACAAAGCTGCTGTATGCGGATGATGTGACACAACAAAGCTACTATATTCAGATGATGTGGCACAACAAACCTACTATATTCAGATGATGTGGCACAACAAACCTACTATATGCAGATGATGTGGCACAACAAAGCCACTATATTCAGATGATGTGGCACAACAAACCTACTATATGCAGATGATGTGGCACAACAAAGCTACTATATTCAGATGATGTAGCACAACAAACCTACTGTATGCAGATGATGTGGCACAACAAAGCTACTATATTCAGATGATGTGGCACAACAAACCTACTATATTCAGATGATGTGGCACAACAAACCTACTATATGCAGATGATGTGGCACAACAAAGCCACTATATTCAGATGATGTGGCACAACAAACCTACTATATGCAGATGATGTGGCACAACAAAGATACTATATTCAGATGATGTAGCACAACAAACATACTGTATGCAGATGATGTGGCACAACAAAGCTACTATATTCAGATGATGTGGCACAACAAACCTACTATATGCAGATGATGTGGCACAACAAACCTACTATAGTCAGATGATGTGGCACAACAAACCTACTATATGCAAATGATGTGGCACAACAAAGCTACTATATTCAGATGATGTAGCACAACAAACCTACTATATACAGATGATGTGGCACAACAAAACTACTATATTCAGATGATGTGGCACAACAAACCTACTATATGCAGATGATGTGGCACAACAAAGCTACTATATTCAGATGATGTAGCACAACAAACCTACTATATGCAGATGATGTGGCACAACAAACCTACTATAGTCAGATGATGTGGCACAACAAACCTACTATATGCAAATGATGTGGCACAACAAAGCTACTATATTCAGATGATGTGGCACAACAAACCTACTATATACAGATGATGTGGCACAACAAAGCTACTATATTCAGATGATGTGGCACAACAAAGCTACTATATGCAGATGATGTGGCACAACAAACCTACTATATGCAGATGATGTGGCACAACAAACCTACTATATGCAGATGATGTGGCACAACAAACCTACTATATGCAGATGATGTGGCACAACAAAGCTACTATATTCAGATGATGTGGCACAACAAACCTACTATATGCAGATGATGTGGTACACAAAGCTACTATATTCAGATGATGTGGCACAACAAAGCTACTATATGCAGATGATCTGGCACAACAAACCTACTATATGCAGATGATGTGGCACAACAAACCTACTATATGCTGATGATGTGGCATTATAAGCAGACTCTAAAAGGAACTTCAGCAAATGATAGAGAAATGAAATGCAAAGCTGAAGGCACATGGGATGAAACTGACTACTGACAAGACAGTTATCATGGCAGAAAACGGGGTAATCAGAAGAAGCTGAAAACTTAGATTGAAGAGAAAATAGTAGAACAGGTTAACAGCTTCAAGTATCTGGGAAGAATGGTTGAGGAGAAGAGAAGTCTGAATGAAGAGGTAAAAGCTAAATTCAGAGGTGCTGTAACCATCTGGCACAGAGTGTCAGGGGCAGTGTGTGAGAAAAGAATGCAAAAGAAGCTGAAAAGTAAGGTGTACAAAACAGTGGTGCGACCATTACTACTGTATAGTTCAAAAACCTGAGTAGTAAAGACAGAACTGTTGAGAAAGCTAGAAGTAATGGAAATGAAATGCTTAAGATGGGTGGTAGGATGCACACAGTGGGACAGATGAAGAAATGGTGATATGTGAGCAGAAGCCAATGTAGTTCCACTTATTGTGGCTCTGGCACACGTGCATCAAAGAAGATGATCATTTGATGAAGAAGAAGAAAGTAAGAAGAAACAAGGACATCCATCAAAGAGATGGATGGAAGGCATGAGAGAAGACGTGTGACAGTCAGGCATGACTATTAAAGAAGGTAGGAGAGTGGAACGGAATCAAGAGAGGTGGCAACATTTGAAATGATACCCTGACCCCATGTAGAAAATGGGAAAAAGGGGTTTGATGATGAAGATGATTTGTTCACCCTAAACTTAAAGAAGTCTATTAGTAATTAGATAAAATAATGGCATTTTCTTTTTCATGTTCTTTCAGTTCACTTAGACTGATTAATTTTATGTACATTGTACTGCCCTTTACAAACAGTGTGGTGTTAACAAAATGTGTTATTTTTCTTATTAATGCCACTGAGTAATTGGCAATTTGAGGAATATTGCTAAGCAGTGACCATTGTTAGGAGAATATCTGACCAGGGTTACATTGATAGCATGGAATTCCATCCCCACATCAAATCCAGTAAACTGATCAGCCAAAAAGCATGCCATCCCATTCTATGGGAGAAGAATTTAGCATCTTCTGATGTTATCTCCCTCCATTAATTCTGGTTGATTATTTCTAGACACGGGGACACTTGAGCTAACTGGGAATATAGCCATTTAGCTTAAGAGCTCTGTCCCTAGCCATTGGTTGTGACCATTGAAGAGTCAATTGGACAAAGTAGTGTGGTCAAGTAAAGTACAGTGTTGTAGCTGAAGTGGTCAGGAAATGGTCTGAGGTTTGTTGAATGTTTAGTGTGGAGAAGTCTCTGTCCATAGAGATTGTGGCAAACCTAGCTGGGTGAAGTGATGCAGGAAGTAGTGCAGTCACAGGAACTTAGACTAGGTTGACTCAAAAAATATAACTGATCAACTGGAAAGAAAACTGAAGCTAAGGAAGAAGGAGTCAGAAAAAATAAAAGCTAAGTGTGAATATTTGGAAAATAAGAAGCATCGAGAGATTGTTTGGGCAGTTGGGATGAAAGAAGGGATGGAAGGACAAGACCCCATCTTCTCTGTGAAGCAATGGCTGCAAGAAACAGCATCTGCAGCTCCATACCTAGCCTGGCAGGTTGACAGAGTCTATGTGACTGGAAATGTGAAACATAGTGGTAAGTCAAGACGTTTTTGTGCCAAATTGTCTGACTGCCAATGAAAGCAGTGATCACTGAATCAGGATGCTTTACATCAGGTGTTAGTAATGGCAGGGAAGGCAGAGTACAAACCTTGAAAGACGACACCCTGTACGTTTGCACGTAGTGTGATTAGGGTTGAAAGATGACACCCTGTAAGTTTGCACGTAGTGTGATTAGGGTTGAAAGATGACACCCTGTAAGTTTGCAAGTATTGTGATTAGGGTTGAAAGATGACACCCTGTACGTTTGCACGTAGTGTGATTAGGGTTGAAAGATGACACCCTGTACGTTTGCATGTAGTGTGATTAGGGTTGAAAGATGACACCCTGTAAGTTTGCACGTAGTGTGATTAGGGTTGAAAGATGACACCCTGTACGTTTGCACGTAGTGTGATTAGGGTTGAACGATGACACCCTGTATGTTTGCACGTAGTGTGATTAGGGTTGAAAGATGACACCCTGTAAGTTTGCACGTAGTGTGATTAGGGTTGAAAGATGACACCCTGTACGTTTGCACGTAGTGTGATTAGGGTTGAAAGATGACACCCTGTAAGTTTGCACGTAGTGTGATTAGGGTTGAAAGATGACACCCTGTAAGTTTGCACGTAGTGTGATTAGGGTTGAAAGATGACACCCTGTAAGTTTGCACGTAGTGTGATTAGGGTTGAAAGATGACACCCTGTAAGTTTGCACGTAGTGTGATTAGGGTTGAAAGATGACACCCTGTAAGTTTGCACGTAGTGTGATTAGGGTTGAAAGATGACACCCTGTAAGTTTGCACGTAGTGTGATTAGGGTTGAAAGATGACACCCTGTAAGTTTGCACGTAGTGTGATTAGGGTTGAAAGATGACACCCTGTATGTTTGCACGTAGTGTGATTAGGGTTGAAAGATGACACCCTGTAAGTTTGCACGTAGTGTGATTAGGGTTGAAAGATGACACCCTGTAAATTTGCACGTAGTGTGATTAGGGTTGAAAGATGACACCCTGTAAGTTTGCACGTAGTGTGATTAGGGTTGAAAGATGACACCCTGTACGTTTGCATGTAGTGTGATTAGGGTTGAAAGATGACACCCTGTAAGTTTGCACGTAGTGTGATTAGGGTTGAAAGATGACACCCTGTAAGTTTGCACGTAGTGTGATTAGGGTTGAAAGATGACACCCTGTATGTTTGCACGTAGTGTGATTAGGGTTGAAAGATGACACCCTGTAAGTTTGCACGTAGTGTGATTAGGGTTGAAAGATGACACCCTGTAAGTTTGCACGTAGTGTGATTAGGGTTGAAAGATGACACCCTGTAAGTTTGCACGTAGTGTGATTAGGGTTGAAAGATGACACCCTTTAAGTTTGCACGTAGTGTGATTAGGGTTGAAAGATGACACCCTGTAAGTTTGCACGTAGTGTGATTAGGGTTGAAAGATGACACCCTGTAAGTTTGCACGTAGTGTGATTAGGGTTGAAAGATGACACCCTGTAAGTTTGCACGTAGTGTGATTATGGTTGAAAGATGACACCCTGTATGTTTGCACGTAGTGTGATTAGGGTTGAAAGATGACACCCTGTAAGTTTGCACGTAGTGTAATTAGGGTTGAAAGATGACACCCTGTAAATTTGCACGTAGTGTGATTAGGGTTGAAAGATGACACCCTGTAAGTTTGCACGTAGTGTGATTAGGGTTGAAAAATGTCACCCTGTACGTTTGCACGTAGTGTGATTACGGTTGAAAGATGACACCCTGTAAGTTTGCATATAGTGTGATTAGGGTTGAAAGATGACACCCTGTATGTTTGCACGTAGTGTGATTAGGGTTGAAAGATGACACCCTGTAAGTTTGCACGTAGTGTGATTAGGGTTGAAAGATGACACCCTGTACGTTTGCACGTAGTGTGATTAGGGTTGAACGATGACACCCTGTACGTTTGCACGTAGTGTGATTAGGGTTGAAAGATGACACCCTGTAAGTTTGCACGTAGTGTGATTAGGGTTGAAAGATGACACCCTGTAAGTTTGCACGTAGTGTGATTAGGGTTGAAAGATGACACCCTGTACATTTGCACTTACTGTGATTAGGGTTGAAAGATGACACCCTGTAAGTTTGCACGTAGTGTGATTAGGGTTGAAAGATGACACCCTGTACGTTTGCACGTAGTGTGATTAGGGTTGAAAGATGACACCCTGTAAGTTTGCACGCAGTGTAATTAGGGTTGAAAGATGACACCCTGTAAGTTTGCACGTAGTGTGATTAGGGTTGAAAGATGACACCCTGTAAGTTTGCACGTAGTGTGATTAGGGTTGAAAGATGACACCCTGTAAGTTTGCACGTAGTGTGATTAGGGTTGAAAGATGACACCCTGTAAGTTTGCACGTAGTGTGGTTAGGGTTGGAAGATGACACCCTGTACGTTTGCACGTAGTGTGATTAGGGTTGTAAGATGACACCCTGTAAGTTTGCACGTAGTGTGATTAGGGTTGAAAGATGACACCCTGTACGTTTGCACGTAGTGTGATTAGCGTTGAAAGATGACAACCTGTAAGTTTGCACGTAGTGTGATTAGGGTTGAAAGATGACACCCTGTAAGTTTGCACGTAGTGTGATTAGGGTTGAAAGATGACACCCTGTAAGTTTGCACGTAGTGTGATTAGGGTTGAAAGATGACACCCTGTAAGTTTGCACGTAGTGTGATTAGGGTTGAAAGATGACACCCTGTAAGTTTGCACGTAGTGTGATTAGGGTTGAAACATGACACCCTGTAAGTTTGCACGTAGTGTGATTAGGGTTGAAAGATGACACCCTGTAAGTTTGCACGTAGTGTGATTAGGGTTGAAAGATGACACCCTGTAAGTTTGCACGTAGTGTGATTAGGGTTGAAAGATGACACCCTGTAAGTTTGCACGTAGTGTGATTAGGGTTGAAAGATGACACCCTGTAAGTTTGCACGTAGTGTGATTAGGGTTGAAAGATGACACCCTGTAAGTTTGCACGTAGTGTAATTAGGGTTGAAAGATGACACCCTGTAAGTTTGCACGTAGTGTGATTAGGGTTGAAAGATGACGCCCTGTAAGTTTGCACGTAGTGTGATTAGGGTTGAAAGATGACACCCTGTAAGTTTGCACGTAGTGTGATTAGGGTTGAAAGATGACACCCTGTAAGTTTGCACGTAGTGTGATTAGGGTTGAAAGATGACACCCTGTAAGTTTGCACGTAGTGTGATTAGGGTTGAAAGATGACACCCTGTAAGTTTGCACTTAGTGTAATTAGGGTTGAAAGATGACACCCTGTAAGTTTGCACGTAGTGTGATTAGGGTTGAAAGATGACACCCTGTACGTTTGCATGTAGTGTGATTAGGGTTGAAAGATGACACCCTGTAAGTTTGCACGTAGTGTTATTAGGGTTGAAAGATGACACCCTGTACGTTTGCACGTAGTGTGATTAGGGTTGAACGATGACACCCTGTATGTTTGCACGTAGTGTGATTAGGGTTGAAAGATGACACCCTGTAAGTTTGCACGTAGTGTGATTAGGGTTGAAAGATGACACCCTGTAAGTTTGCACGTAGTGTGATTAGGGTTGAAAGATGACACCCTGTACGTTTGCATGTAGTGTGATTAGGGTTGAAAGATGACACCCTGTAAGTTTGCACGTAGTGTTATTAGGGTTGAAAGATGACACCCTGTACGTTTGCACGTAGTGTGATTAGGGTTGAACGATGACACCCTGTATGTTTGCACGTAGTGTGATTAGGGTTGAAAGATGACACCCTGTAAGTTTGCACGTAGTGTGATTAGGGTTGAAAGATGACACCCTGTAAGTTTGCACGTAGTGTGATTAGGGTTGAAAGATGACACCCTGTACGTTTGCACGTAGTGTGATTAGGGTTCAAAGATGACACCCTGTAAGTTTGCACGTAGTGTGATTAGGGTTGAAAGATGACACCCTGTAAGTTTGCACGTAGTGTGATTAGGGTTGAAAGATGACACCCTGTAAGTTTGCACGTAGTGTGATTAGGGTTGAAAGATGACACCCTGTAAGTTTGCACGTAGTGTGATTAGGGTTGAAAGATGACACCCTGTATGTTTGCACGTAGTGTGATTAGGGTTGAAAGATGACACCCTGTAAGTTTGCACGTAGTGTGATTAGGGTTGAAAGATGACACCCTGTATGTTTGCACGTAGTGTGATTAGGGTTGAAAGATGACACCCTGTAAGTTTGCACGTAGTGTGATTAGGGTTGAAAAATGTCACCCTGTATGTTTGCACGTAGTGTGATTACGGTTGAAAGATGACACCCTGTAAGTTTGCATATAGTGTGATTAGGGTTGAAAGATGACACCCTGTATGTTTGCACGTAGTGTGATTAGGGTTGAAAGATGACACCCTGTAAGTTTGCACGTAGTGTGATTAGGGTTAAAAGATGACACCGTGGAAGTTTGCACGTGTTGTGGTTAGGGTTGAAAGATGACACCCTGTAAGTTTGCACGTAGTGTGATTAGGGTTGAAAGATGACACCCTGTAAGTTTGCACGTAGTGTGATTAGGGTTGAAAGATGACACCCTGTAAGTTTGCACGTAGTGTGATTAGGGTTGAAAGATGACACCCTGTAAGTTTGCACTTAGTGTGATTAGGGTTGAAAGATGACACCCTGTAAGTTTGCACGTGGTGTGATTAGGGTTGAAAGATGACACCCTGTGCGTTTGCACGTAGTGTGATTAGGGTTGAAAGATGACACCCTGTAAGTTTGCGTAGTGTAATTAGGGTTGAAAGATGACACCCTGTAAGTTTGCACGTAGTGTGATTAGGGTTGAAAGATGACACCCTGTAAGTTTGCACGTAGTGTGATTAGGGTTGAAAGATGACACCCTGTAAGTTTGCACGTATTGTGATTAGGGTTGAAAGATGACACCCTGTAAGTTTGCACGTAGTGTGATTAGGGTTGAAAGATGACACCCTGTAAGTTTGCACGTAGTGTGATTAGGGTTGTAAGATGACACCCTGTAAGTTTGCACGTAGTGTGATTAGGGTTGAAAGATGACACCCTGTACGTTTGCACGTAGTGTGATTAGCGTTGAAAGATGACAACCTGTAAGTTTGCGTAGTGTGATTAGGGTTGAAAGATGACACCCTGTAAGTTTGCACGTAGTGTGATTAGGGTTGAAAGATGACACCCTGTAAGTTTGCACGTAGTGTGATTAGGGTTGAAAGATGACACCCTGTAAGTTTGCACGTAGTGTGATTAGGGTTGAAACATGACACCCTGTAAGTTTGCACGTAGTGTGATTAGGGTTGAAACATGACACCCTGTAAGTTTGCACGTAGTGTGATTAGGGTTGAAAGATGACACCCTGTAAGTTTGCACGTAGTGTGATTAGGGTTGAAAGATGACACCCTGTAAGTTTGCACGTAGTGTGATTAGGGTTGAAAGATGACACCCTGTAAGTTTGCACGTAGTGTGATTAGGGTTGAAAGATGACACCCTGTAAGTTTGCACGTAGTGTGATTAGGGTTGAAAGATGACACCCTGTAAGTTTGCACGTAGTGTGATTAGGGTTGAAAGATGACACCCTGTAAGTTTGCACATAGTGTGATTAGGGTTGAAAGATGACACCCTGTAAGTTTGCACGTAGTGTGATTAGGGTTGAAAGATGACACCCTGTAAGTTTGCACGTAGTGTGATTAGGGTTGAAAGATGACACCCTGTAAGTTTGCACGTAGTGTGATTAGGGTTGAAAGATGACACCCTGTAAGTTTGCACGTAGTGTGATTAGGGTTGAAAGATGACACCCTGTAAGTTTGCACTTAGTGTGATTAGGGTTGAAAGATGACACCCTGTAAGTTTGCACGTAGTGTGATTAGGGTTGAAAGATGACACCCTGTAAGTTTGCACGTAGTGTGATTAGGGTTGAAAGATGACACCCTGTAAGTTTGCACGTAGTGTGATTAGGGTTGAAAGATGACACCCTGTAAGTTTGCACGTAGTGTGATTAGGGTTGAAAGATGACACCCTGTAAGTTTGCACGTAGTGTGATTAGGGTTGAAAGATGACACCCTGGAAGTTTGCACGTGTTGTGGTTAGGGTTGAAAGATGACACCCTGTAAGTTTGCATGTAGTGTGATTAGGGTTGAAAGATGACACCCTGTAAGTTTGCACGTAGTGTGATTAGGGTTGAAAGATGACACCCTGTAAGTTTGCACGTAGTGTGATTAGGGTTGAAAGATGACACCCTGTAAGTTTGCACGTAGTGTGATTAGGGTTGAAAGATGACACCCTGTAAGTTTGCACGTAGTGTGATTAGGGTTGAAAGATGACACCCTGTAAGATTGCATGTAGTGTGATTAGGGTTGAAAGATGACACCCTGTAAGTTTGCACGTAGTGTTATTAGGGTTGAAAGATGACACCCTGTAAGTTTGCACGTAGTCTGATTAGGGTTGAAAGATGACACCCTGTAAGTTTGCACGTAGTGTGATTAGGGTTGAAAGATGACACCCTGTAAGTTTGCACGTAGTGTGATTAGGGTTGAAAGATGACACCCTGTAAGTTTGCACGTAGTGTGATTAGGGTTGAAAGATGACACCCTGTAAGTTTGCACGTAGTGTGATTAGGGTTGAAAGATGACACCCTGTAAGTTTGCACGTAGTGTGATTAGGGTTGAAAGATGACACCCTGTAAGTTTGCACGTAGTGTGATTAGGGTTGAAAGATGACACCCTGTAAGTTTGCACGTAGTGTGATTAGGGTTGAAAGATGACACCGTGTATGTTTGCACGTATTGTGATTAGGGTTGAAAGATGACACCCTGTAAGTTTGCACGTAGTGTGATTAGGGTTGAAAGATGACACCCTGTAAGTTTGCACGTAGTGTGATTAGGGTTGAAAGATGACACCCTGTAAGTTTGCACGTAGTGTGATTAGGGTTGAAAGATGACACCCTGTAAGTTTGCACGTAGTGTGATTAGGGTTGAAAGATGACACCCTGTAAGTTTGCACGTAGTGTGATTAGGGTTGAAAGATGACACCCTGTAAGTTTGCACGTAGTGTGATTAGGGTTGAAAGATGACACCCTGTAAGTTTGCACGTAGTGTGATTAGGGTTGAAAGATGACACCCTGTAAGTTTGCACGTAGTGTGATTAGGGTTGAAAGATGACACCCTGTAAGTTTGCATGTAGTGTGATTAGGGTTGAAAGATGACACCCTGTAAGTTTGCACGTAGTGTGATTAGGGTTGAAAGATGACACCCTGTAAGTTTGCACGTAGTGTGATTAGGGTTGAAAGATGACACCCTGTAAGTTTGCACGTAGTGTGATTAGGGTTGAAAGATGACACCCTGTATGTTTGCACGTAGTGTGATTAGGGTTGAAAGATGACACCCTGTATGTTTGCACGTAGTGTGATTAGGGTTGAAAGATGACACCCTGTATGTTTGCACGTAGTGTGATTAGGGTTGAAAGATGACACCCTGTAAGTTTGCACGTAGTGTGATTAGGGTTGAAAGATGACACCCTGTAAGTTTGCACGTAGTGTGATTAGGGTTGAAAGATGACACCCTGTAAGTTTGCACGTAGTGTGATTAGGGTTGAAAGATGACACCCTGTAAGTTTGCACGTAGTGTGATTAGGGTTGAAAGATGACACCCTGTAAGTTTGCACGTAGTGTGATTAGGGTTGAAAGATGACACCCTGTAAGTTTGCACGTAGTGTGATTAGGGTTGAAAGATGACACCCTGTAAGTTTGCACGTAGTGTGATTAGGGTTGAAAGATGACACCCTGTAAGTTTGCATGTAGTGTGATTAGGGTTGAAAGATGACACCCTGTAAGTTTGCATGTAGTGTGATTAGGGTTGAAAGATGACACCCTGTAAGTTTGCACGTAGTGTGATTAGGGTTGAAAGATGACACCCTGTAAGTTTGCACGTAGTGTGATTAGGGTTGAAAGATGACACCCTGTAAGTTTGCACGTAGTGTGATTATGGTTGAAAGATGACACCCTGTAAGTTTGCACATAGTGTGATTCAGGTAGTCCCACCCTTTTGGAAAGTATAGAAGGAAGGGTCTGCTGTCAGATTGTTATACAGCATGACTTTATAAGCGGTTTTGAAGGAACAAACATACTGAGAATTTATGCTGGGGGATAGAATTCAGGATATACTGTAATTTAGAGGACTTGGGCAAGTTCCACAACGAAGTGATGAGGTCTGTGGTATGGATATTGGGGAAGGGGAAGTGGAAAGTCAGAAAAATGACCCAATGGATGTTGTAAATGAAGCAGAGGAAGTGAATATGGAATTACTGGGAGTTAATGGAATCCATGGATCAGGAGGTCCTGAGCTAGGGAATGACAAGGATTATAGATGCGAAGGATGGGGCATGAACCAGAGCAAAGCCCCCTGTCCATCCTTACTTAGGTGTGCTAACCCTAACCCTAACTTTACAATTTACCTTACAAAAGCCCTTTCTCTAACAGTACCACTATTCAAATAAATTATGTCTGAAAGTATTGTTAAGTTTTTTTTCTTCTTAGTTTGTGATCACAAAAGGTAAATGTCTGTTTTCTTTGCAAGCAGTATAGTTTCAATGTTTTTTTTTTTCTCTTATTTTTTTTTTTTTGAGTTTCTACAGGTGGAAATCAGTGCAATGCACATCATTATTTCTGCTCATCAGTTTTAGGGAAGAAATATTTATTTTATAAATAGATAGATAGATAGATAGATAGATAGATAGATAGATAGATAGATGGATAGATAGATAGATAGATAGATAGATAGATAGATAGATAGATAGATAGATAGATAGATAGATAGATAGATAGATAGATAGATAGAGATATACATATAACTTTTTCTTTATCTGTCTATGGGATCACTTTAAATAGTCATGTGTTTCTAATATCAAATGTGTGTAATGGAGACAGAAGTGATCAAAAATCCAAAATCATAGGATTGAGTTTGCCTGCAATACTATGTGTGAATTTATGGAACAGCATGGAGTAGGGTTTTGTCTTTATCCTGCTGCTGTATGATCTTGGAGCAGTGATACATATATGGATTCCTATCAGCTGATTGAGTTTTCATAAACTCAAAATTCATATTGGCAAAATGATATGATCGAATTTCTGAAAAACCAAACCTTTTGAATTGAGATCACAAAACCGTGATGATCGTGAATTTACAGTTTTCCTCAATGTAGTGCGATCTTGGAGTTGGTATATATAATTAGCAAGGAGTGTGGGGGGCAAGCCCCTCTGCAAAACCATACAAAAGATAGATTTTTGTGTTTTTTGTTTTTTTAATGTTCGAGTTTTCAGAAATTTGATCATATCATCTCGCCGATATGAATTTTAAGTTTCTGAAATACATATAATTAACAGGGGTTGCAGAAGAGAAGCTTCCCATATGGGCAGTGCAGGAGACTTCCCATGACTTATAAAAAATATTTATTTTTTGTTTTTGTGAGTGTTTCAATATGTTGGTATTTCAATGTACGTCTATCTGTCTATATACATATACGTAATACACAATATTTCTTTTATCAAAAATAACAAGCATTAATGGGCTATGTTAATTTTTCTGAACCATGCCTCTGTGTGACCAAGGCTTGGATCAAGCTCACTTGATTTAATTCAACAGGTTGTCTTGCAGATGGTTTTCTAATTTGCAGGGCATTTTCAGTTAATATTTTTAGCAGTGTAGTTAGGATCTTTCTATTATGGATGTAGCGTAGGTTTTAATTAGTTTAATTTAAATATATTTTCAATGATGACAAAAGAGTAATGATCTGATTCAATGATCTAGACTGTCATGTGATATGCAAGTGACTTGGATTGCCACGTGATATGCAAGTGGATGTCATACAAACAAACTGACTATCATCACAAAACAATAAGTCACACAAACCAGTTTGTGAAAATACTGGCTCCAGTTTCATGATCTTTGTTAAAAGTGCAGAGGAGGAAGGTAGATGGACTGTACAACAAAGTGCAGCATATGTTGGGACGTTACTGCTTCCTTTTTAAAAGTTAGCATTTTCTGGTCTAAGTGACTTTAAAAGTGAGGAATGAAGAGGCGCGTACCTTTTATATCAGAAGAGCTTTGAAACAAATGTACAGAAGATGAGGGTACTCACTATTTTTGTAGCAGTGGAAGATGACATATATATTAACAGCTGCAAGGTATGATGGGTAACTTTCATTTATTCATTCTGAGAATGGAAATTATTTCTGAACGTGACTGTATAATAAGTAGAAAGGTGGTGGTTAATTTCTTCCAAATTCCTGTCTTGAATGAAAAACAATAGTTCAGCTGGTTTACTAGAATGAAGGCTGGATTTCCATCTCCAGTGCCAATGGTACCTGTCTTTCCTAAAAAAATGGCTAAGACAGCTGTCACATCCATAGTAGATGCTAGTAGAGTCTGACATTAAAGCACACCTGTGAAGCTTCACAACAGAAGACAATGTTTCTGTCTTTCAGTTGTTTTGGGTGGGAGGACTAACAAAGGAAAACTAAGGGGAGCATTTCAACTTGGCACTGGATATAGCAGGAGCACGGCCTCTTGACACCACCCGGAGTACTATTTAGCCTGTATCAAAATTCCCAAGTTTGTTATAGAGTGGATGCTGGAAGCTG
Source organism: Protopterus annectens (assembly GCF_019279795.1). Classification (NCBI taxonomy): domain Eukaryota; kingdom Metazoa; phylum Chordata; order Ceratodontiformes; family Protopteridae; genus Protopterus; species Protopterus annectens. The sequence goes on from NC_056741.1 coordinate 35,328,307, forward strand.
AAAGATTTATAGTTCCATAATGGACAACACCGATGTTAGATTAGTGGATATATGAGAATGGTCAGTATCCTCTGCTATCTTATACTATACTTATTTGTGAATCCTATTGGACAAAGACACAACTTTCCAAGCTAAACTCCCCGAAGCTGAACGTCATGATAATTGGTTTCCTTAGTAAATTTCTGCTGGTGTTGTTTCTAAGTATATGCCAGTAACAATTATTTTATTTTTAAGATTTTAATTTTTTAATGTTTGTCTGATCATGGATTTTGTATATAAGTCGGGGGGGGGGGGGCGTTGAGTGCTGGCACTTCACATGAAGATACAAGAGGATGTTGTTCTCTTTCAAAAAATACTTATTTGAAGTTTTTTTGATGGTTCAGTGTAATTCAGCAAAAGCTGAAACTTGACCTTACAAAAATAAGCATGAATGGATGTGGTTGAGAAATTTTCCAGTAATTTAAAATAGGTTCATAGGTTCATAGTTCATAGGTAGGTACAAGGATATCTGTCAAAAGGCATTTTTAAGCCTAGCCAGAATGTGTTGGCTTTCGCTGCCCCCTTAGATTAGCTCCCTGTGCCTCTGTCCAGCAGAGCCACTGAAGTGATCCCTTCCCATCCACTCATCAAGGTTTCTCTTGAAGAGGGTTAGTGAGGAGCTCTGCATAATGTAGACTGGAATCTTGTTCCAGAGCATGGGAAGTCTCTGAGACAGGAATCTATCCCTCCAGCATGTCCTATTTATTGTTGTGGTGAGGTTTAGATCCCTGGAGCATGTGGCTAAAGGGGATATGGTTTTCTTTAGGTGGAGCATGTCCATCAATTCTGGGTTGGACATGGCCTTATATGTCAGGCAGAGATCACCTCTGAGTAGGCATTATGCAACCGAGTACAGCTGGAGTTTCTTCAGTCGAGCTGCATAGGGCATCTGCTTGAGGCCAGTGATCTTCTTGGTGAGGTACTTCTGTGGTCTTTCCAGTTGTTGCAGGTGTCTTGTAAGGTACATCCCAAATGGGGCATTGTACTCTATGATGGGTCTGATGAATGATGCATAGAGGGGCCCAATGACCTCTTTCGATCTAGATGCAAACCCTTTTGTGATTAGGTGGGCCACATAGAAGGATTTTCTAACCACTTTGGCAATGTGATTATCAAAGGAGGGGTTACTATCTACTTGGGTCCCCAGATCCATTATTATGTCTTCTGTATTTAGGGGGCTACCACCTATGTGGTAGTTTGTGGGTACTTTGTTTTTTCCAAAAGAGATGACTATGCACTTTTTGGCATTTAGCTTGAGGCCATGGTTTTGACACCAGGTATCTGTCTCAGTGAGACCCTTTTGGAGGATGTCTGTGTCAGCTGGAGAGTCAATTATAGCCCCTAGTTTGCAGTCGTCTGCGAACTTGGTCAGCCATAGTCCTCCTTTGCTTGCCTGGACCTCTGAGAAGTATATGCCGAACAGGAGAGGTCCTAGGACTGAGCCTTTGGGAATGCCACTTGTAACTGGTTTAGAGTCAGACCTAGCTCCTGCAGCTCTTACCATGTGGGTTCTGTCCGTGAGCCAGTTGGCAACCCATCTCGTGACGTAGGGGTTTATGTTCAGGCTGGTGAGCTTGTCTATAATACCTGAGTGGGGAATGGTGTTGAAGGCCTTTGCAAGGTCTAGGTAGGCTGTGAGGACCACCTTTTCCTCATCTATAGCCTTGGTAACTGTCTCAAAGAAGTCCACCAAGTTTAGGAGGCATGATCTGCTCTTAACAAAGCCGAACTGGGTAGGGTCCAGTGTTTGGAGGTTTCCAATGTCTCTGTTAATGAGATCCATGATGATGTGCTCCATAGTGTTGCAGATCAAGCTAGTCAGCCTTATAGGGTGATAGTTCCTGGGGTCCGTTGTGGTTCCACCTTTGTGGAGTGGAATAACCATTGCTGTGCGCCACTCTGTGGGCATGTAGCCTGTGGACAGGCTGAGTTTAAACAGTGTGTTTAGGTGAGGGATTAGTTCATCTTTGAGCTCATGTAGGACGCAGCCTGGGACACCATCCGGTCCCACTGATGCTGTGTTTTTGGCTTTGGAGAGGGCTGTTTTAACCTGAGTGTCTGTGATTTCAGGGGCACTACATTCTTCTGGTATAGTCATGGGCCCTTTTGGGGGTGAAAGGGGTTGAAGTTTGTACTGAATCTGTCTGCCAGGATGTTGGCTATATCGGTCGGTTCAGTGTATTTTGTGCCATTGTGCACTAACTGAGCAGATCTGAGAATTGTCACTTAGATTCTTGACATAGCTAAAGAATGCCTTGTGGTTATCTGTGGAGTTCATGGCAATTTTTCATTTGAAGCTAGCCTTGGATGATTTTATGAGGGAAAATAGCTTCTTGCTGATACTGATCAGGGATGTCTTCCCTTCTTGGGATTTTACTCTTTTCTGTACTAGTTTCCTCCTTCTATTGTATAGCTTGTTTATGGCAGGGGTCCACCAGACTGGTTTCCTTTACTTGGAGGAGTGAGTCTTGATTTTGTTTGGGATAGCACGATCCATGCATTCTTGTAGGTGCCTGTAGAATGCATTAGTAAAGGATTTTGCAGCTTGGACAGGTTTATCCTTTAGCATGGAGGCTTTGAAACTTCCCACCTTGGTCTTTTGCTTTTGAAAAGTTTTTCATGGTGGTTTCTTTGACTGGGGGTGGTGGTGGAATGTGGATATCCAGAGTGATTAGTTTATGGTCACATCTAACCAGCAAGGGGTTGACCTCCGGTATGGAACACCGGTCGCCCATGTTGGTGATGACCAGGTCCAATATGTTTTCACCTCTGGTGGGGGTGTTTCCCAGTTGATCCAGGGCATTTGAGTTTATAAATTCTAGGAAATGTTGGGCAAGGGAGTTTGTACTTGAATAGTTCTCCCAGTTAATGTTTGGGTAATTGAAATCACCCAATATCAGGGTGTTTGGTAGGATCTTTATGTTTCACAGTGTTTCCAGGAATGCGGAGTGGGGGTCCTGGGACATGGTGGGTGATCTGTAGCAAGCTATAATTTGAATAGCAGTTTTGCCCATTGTTAGTTGCACGTGGGTGATATCTGAAGCATCGTGCTTTGCCACTAACCTGGAGGTGTGGGTATTCTTGATGAATATGGATACCCCCCCCCCCCGCCTTTTGTAGTTCGGTCTGGGTTTTGTGGCTGAAATGTATGGTATGAGTTGTAGCCTGGTAGTGCTGGGGTGCTCTCTGGATCCTTAAACCAGGTTTCTGTTACTGCACATATATCGATTTTCTCCATACTGAGGAGTGCCTCAAGTGCATGCATTTTGAGGTTTAGACTTCTGGCATTGAGTAGCATTACCCTCAGTTTTTTGTTACTTGTGCTATTTACAGCGGTGGGTTTGTCTTTTGAGCCTTGCCTAAAAAAGGCACTATGGGGGTGGCAAGAGCCTTGGCTAGTATTCGAAAGCCTAAGGGTGACATTTGCAAGCTATCTCTAGAGAAGCAGCGTGGCTTGTCGAGCATGTCATCCCAGGCTGGCAGACACTGGATCCCCTTTCAATGACACCACAGAAGCTTAGTCAATTGTTGAAATTAATAATTTTTTCTCTATACCATGGTATCATTCTTGGTGAGGGCAGGATGCTACTCAGGATCAGGGTCATACTGGCCTGGGCTATGTGATCAGAGAGTACCTCCATGTCTCTTTTCATGTAGTCCAGGGAGGTATGGCTCAGGTCATTCACACCAACATGGACAATGACAGAGTCATATTTGTACTTGTTCTGGAGTGACCTGAGTGCTTGTGTTATGTGGTGGATCCTGGCACCCGACAGGCAGCTAACAGTAACCTTCTCCTTGTTCGGCCTAGTGAGTGGGACGTCAGTGTGCCTGACTATAGAGTCACCTATTACTAGTGTGTTGGGTATGTTATTTTGCCTTAAGGGCTGTGATTGTGTGGCACACTGGTTTTGTGAAGTATGTATTTCATGGTTTTTGTTGAGGGGTGGAGGTTGCTTGGATGTCTGCTTTGGAGGTCTCTGTTACTTTTGCAGATTTTTATTTAGAGCCTCCAGGTATGTTTTTGTGTATTTATGTGTGTTTTTTGCCGGTGCTGGTTTCATAGGTCTATGAAGACTGGTGATGTGATGCAAGTAATTCCCTTCTCCTCTTGACTGCCTGGTCCAGTCTTGGGTTGAGAGAGCTTAGCCTCCAGTTTGGCTGTATAATTGCATCTCTCACATGTATTAGTGTTTGGTGGAAGGAGGAGAGGGTTGTCTGTGTACATGAGGTAATTGTAACATTGCCTCAAAATGCTCAGATTCACCAGTTGGACCAGAGAGTACACCTGAAGCTGCCCTTTGGACATGCCTGGATAGGTACAGTGAACTGTTTTACTGATTGGCTGGTAAGGTTGAATAGAGAGCCTTGTCCTTCTCTACAGTATAGGGGGGGGTCTAGTGCTAAGATTTATTAGTGCTTGCTATGAGTTTTGAGCAAGTGCCGGTATGAGAAGTGAATTGGTTTGAGTGCTTAAGTTGAAAGTTTGTCTAGTTCCAAGGGAAAATTTGAAGAGTACACTTTGTGGAGCCGGGAATAGTTATACCCTAGCTAACTGACACTGCCCGGCATGCAAAACAGCGCAAATGCGGGTTTTATAGAAGGGAAATGAAAGAGAGAGAAATTAGCCCAAAATGGCCAATAAACCACTAATTTCTAGGCTGACCCCACTCCTCCAGGGACAGATAGGCTGCTCAAAGCTCCCTCTCTCACAGTGAACAGAGAAACTTCCTTATATCCAAGTAAGGTATGGGCAAACACAGAAACTTGTAATACAGCCCTGAATTCAGCACTAACCTGAAAAATGGGCTGTACTAGCTTAGAAAGGTGGGAAAACAAGTATTTTTTTTTTTTTTTTCAGAAAGTAAAGCAGATGCAATCAAAAAACACTTTAAATGCACAGAAATGGCTATCACACTTGAGTGTGTAGCCTACAACAGTTAAACAGGTAATTTAAACACAAAAATGAATACACAATATGCATACCTGTCTTCTGGTGTTCTTGCAGCTGTTGGTTGGGATCCACTTTGTATATTGATTGGAATCTGCACATCTTTCTTTTTGTTGAAGGCCTCTGTACTGGTTTTGTGACTCAAATCAGCATTGCTAAAAACCACTGCAACAGTCCTGACTCTTCAAATCACTTTTAGCAGTGGAAAAACATTCATACTTAAGAAAACTCCACAGGGGAAGTGTCTCTGTCATCCCCTCTTAATGTTAAAGGAATTAAGATTTTTTTCTGTAAAAAAGAGATCTTACATGGTTTTCTATCCAACCTGAGTAGCTGATTTTACCAAGTTTTGTAAACTGAAGATTTTATGTCTTAGGCTGTCCAACTTGAATTGCTGATTCTATCCCCCAGAATCGGAGTGTCAGTGAAACAATGATGTACTTGCACTTTGCTGAAAAGGTACCACTAATAATTTTTTGTTAGTTCACATTTTCATATGTCTTCTATATAATTAATATCACAAAAACAGTAAACACCTGTATATCAGACATACTGTTGGTCTCTAATTCAGTTCATAGACAGTTACTGGGATTGTAGATCACAAGGCCATTAAGGAGCTTAGCCCAACTTTCCAATTGCCCCAGAGGTTTAACTGGTTAAGTGACTTGCTCAGTCACACAGGAGATAAACAGAAACTGAGGAAATCAAACCCCAGACTACAGAAAATGGTTTTATAATACCTCACAGCCTTAATCCTTTGCCCTAATATATTTGTTTGGGTACTAGGTGGGAAGAAAGAACCATTATTAATCCATTTTCAACCATGTCCTGGGACACATAGTATTTTCCAATAAGATAGAAATGCAAAACAAATTATAAAATAAACAAAACAATTACAGGAAATGTTGAAAGTATAACAGAAAAAAACTGTACTAAAATTGTGTGGAACAGATGCTATACATTAATAATAAGTTATTACAAACTATGAGATACAGAAAAACTTAAGTTATACTGCACTCATCTAGTAATTAAATCAAACATTTAGTGTGCTTACAATAGCCACGGTGGTACGGCAGTAGCGTTGTTACCTCACAACAAGAGGTTCTCCCGTTCGATTCTCGGCACGGCTTGGGAGTGCCTTCTGTGTGGAGTCTGCATGTCCTCCCCGTGGTTGGGTAGCATTCAAAAGACATGTGTGCGTAAATGGGCATGCCTTTGTTGAAGGTTGGGCATCGAGCTGGCACCTTGTCGTTTTGTAAGAATCTACTGCCAATCATTAGCAGACCGGAGTTCTGCTGTGGCAACCCCTTACCGGGAAAAAGTCAAAAAGACAAACAACAACAGTAAAAAATAAAGCTTGGATTCGTAAAGCCCCTAAACTGGGTGCAAGCCCATTGCCTCAAGCTTGCACCATAACTCTTGGTCAGGACACTAATGATGCTGCACTGAGGTTATTCACCTGACCATTAGGCTGATGTGATTCTTTGACATATCTGAGGTCGCTAAAAGGTCCAGTGGAATACAACACAGGCACCAGCTGGACAGAAACTCTGCCAACAACACTGTTACTCATGTCTATTAGTGTTCAGACGTCTCCCTGAACTGACCTTAAAGTTATAGCCAGTTGTGTCAACTTGCAATGCTATCCCCCTGTCTCTGGGGTGATTAGTGCTTTGCTTTCACCTGCTCACACTTCATACTAGGGCAGTAAGCTCTGTACCTCTCCCAACAAGGGGCAAGCAGGAAACTTGTCTAATAGCATATACATCCACTGGCAGTCTGTATCCTTGGCATCCAGAGCAATGATCAGAGTTATAAACCAGCCTTCCCATAACAATGACTGAAGCTATGTGCCAACCCACTCAGCAGTAAATGAAACTGCAAGCCAGCTCCCTCTGCCAGTTTTCCTCCCAAACTGTTGGCATCCATTACTGTGGCTTCTCATCCCATTACCATCACAGTTCTCAGCTTGTCCCACTCCTTCTGCCAGCATTCAGAGACTATACCCACCTACCCAGCACTAATGTTACCAAATAGTTTCTTGGCCTGTTGATGATTGTTGTCGTGTCCTCTCCTTCCCTCTCTGGATATCTAAAATCAGAGAACCTAGACCTTGTATGTAACATCTGTGTTGGGAAATGGGAGCACCACCCTCTCACATAAGAATATTTTCAATGAACAGAGTGCTCAACTATCCAGACAGCAACTCTGCTTGTTTTACGAGTCCCATCAAGTCCTGCACAAGGTATTTCAGCTGACTGAGTTTCCAGACATCCAGACAAGAAAACAGCCAACAAGCAGAGCCTTCATGGGCTACCACTGTACATAATCAAGCATTGAACAGAGCTTTCCTCAGCCTCCCACTGAACTATACAACCAGTAAATAGAGAATTTTGCTTCTCACCCAAACAAACAGTCAGTTACCAGAGAGCCTGGCTTTTCACACAGCCATAAAGTCAGTGAAAGGAGGCCCTGGCCTCTAAATTAATCATGCAGTCAGTGAACAGAGACCCTATTCTCTCTCACACTGCTAAATGCTGTATGACTGGAGACAGTGGACACCTCAGGTTTCCCTTATCTACTAACAGTGTTATGCCTTGCCCCAACACTCATGTGCCCAAGTTCCCCTCATTTCCATTCATGTTTATTCCTCTCAC
>NC_056741.1:35338453-35353453 GCF_019279795.1 Protopterus annectens
TGCGCTGAAACATTTATTATTTTTTTCAAGGAAAATGTGCATATCTTTAGTGATGCCTTGTTAAAGTGAGGTTTAAACATACATTTTAAAACATTTCTGTATTTGCCAGGGTCTTTCTGGTAAGATCTTCTATGCATCTGGAATGGAGATTTTGTTCCTATCCCTAATATGAATACATTGGAGGTATCTTGTTAAGCTGAATGTTTTGGAGTATATCTTGACTTTCAACTTGAGCTGTAATGAACTTGTATAAAAATGAACCATGTATAGTGTTATCAGGGCCTGGCTTATTGATCTAAGAACAACTGTAAGTCAGTAACCAACCAGGTTTACAAGTCACATCTGACTCCTTCACTGACCATGTAAAAAGTCATCACTATCCCCTGAGTTCACTAGGCAAGTAGGGAATGAAAGTAGATTGACAATCTTTGCTTCTACTGGTTCTTTTGTTTTTATCTGCTGGGATAAACAGCAGTGATGGCATCCTGTTATTGTTTTAATTTAATGGTTTCAGAAAGCATTACCAAGTCTGGTGTTTTGAAACAATTCCTTATCTAGAGAGCTGGAAAGTATTTGTTTTCTGTGGCTCTTACAGTTACCTACTGATGTATACAGTGTAAGTGCTATTTTATTTACTATGACATCTAGACACCTTTACAACAAAAGTGTACTAGTTATCAGTGACCCCATTGTCAGACACACTGGCTCAACTCTCACAAGGCGAGACAAAGAGAGGGTGACAGTGACTTGCCTTTCAGGATCCAAGATCTCTGACACATCAAGGGTCCTAAAGACGCTTCAACCAAACAGATATGATTATATCATGGCCATGGTCCATGTGGATGTGAGCTATCTAGTGAGTAAAACCCTGAGAGATATGCATGGAGATATGACAGAGCTCTTCATGCATGCCACAAATGCAGGCAAGACCCTGGTGTTAAGCAGAATCCTTTGAAAAGATGATTGACTTCAACAATTAACTGTATAGTTGGTGTCATTCTAAAGGGATCCAGTATGTGTCAGCATGGGAGGAAATGCTAGACAGTCACAGTTGTTTTATAAAGAACGGCTTGCACCTCTTATTCCAGGGGTTTTGCATAATGACAGAAGCCTTTGGTGCCCCTTATAGTGCCATTTTAGGCAGAGTCCAGCTAAAGGATCTACCAAACTGACAAACAAAACAAATCAATCACCAGGCCACAACAAGGTGTCACTGCTCAGTGCTAGGAGTCTCAATCATGAATTGCCTGATCTGGAGTACCTGCTCCATTTTGAGCCCTTTCTTCTGTGTGTGTGTGTGTGTGTGTGTGTGTGTGTGTGTGTGTGTGTGTGTGTGTGTGTGTGTGTGTGTGTGTGTGTGTGCATGTGCGTGTTATCACAGAAGCTGGCTTAAAAGTACTGAAAGCACTTCCTCCATACCAGGGTTTTGCACCTACCATACCTCTCAGTCCAATGGTACCTGTGGTAGAGTTTCCATATTTGTTAGGGGACCATGTCACTTCTAGGCAGATTCCCAGAGACCCAAAGTGTAGCATACCTAGGGCAGGGTGAAAGTAAAGTGTTGGACGGGCCTGCTGAGCTCATCCAGATCTCATTAATGCAACATTGCATTTGTGGACAAACCTGAGCACTGTAGCACTCTATGTGTGGTCTAAACTGTGCAGACTGAAAAACTCTCTTTTTTTAAGTAGAACTTGAGCAATGTAGTGCTCCATGCAATCAAGGTATAAACTGTAGCAATTTTTTACTACATTTGTAGCAAGCAGTTTGCTACAATTTAAATTAAAGATTAAAGAAGATTTCATTTTAACTAAAACACGAGCACCATCACGCTCTGCACAGGCAGGGTATAAACTGTAGCAACTCTTTATACATTTTTAGTTTGCTACAGTTTAAATTAAAACATTTTTTAAAATTCAAACATGAGTGCCGTAGCACTCTGGACAGGAAGGGTATAAGCTGTAGCAACTGTTTGCCACATTTGTAGCAAGCAGTTTGCTACAGTTTAAAAGAAGAAATTATTTTTTTAATGAACGTAGGAAATGAGGTTTGAGTCAGGGCTTTTGCTCTTGAAGAGCTGAGATGGTAGGGTGATGGTTCATGGTAATGGCAGATGTATGCTTCTAGACCCCAAAACTGAATTGATCGAATTCTAAATCACACTAACCAGGACCAATTACCCTGTCTATAATCCCAGAAAACCATGTTAGGTTCCTAAATATATTGGATGAACTTCAAATTAACAAAAATTCTATTATACTAGGAGACTTTAACTACGCAACGATAAACTGGGATACCTAAACTGCTACTGTAGGTTACATCTGAAAATTCCTTAATTTCATAATTAAAAACTCCCTGGATCAAATTGGCCAAGAACCCACTAGAGGATAAAATATTCTTGACTTGGTCCTTATCAACATTACAAAATATAGCAATAACCTATGGCTGGGTATGGGTGATGCTGTATTTACCTACGGCTGGTATGGTTTGGTCACGAGTGAGCAAACAAAGACAATTGAGGGGAAATACAGCATTACCCACACCCAGCAGTGGGCTATTGCTATTATACAATGACATAATTAAAAATAAAGTTACTTTTCTTAAATGGTGTCCTTGTATAATGCCACAATGGTGTTCTTCCACTTTAATTTTATGTCTTGGAATTGCTTGATGCACTGCGTGTATGCATGGCACTTACATTCCCATGCTTACACAGTACACTGGTGGCCTGGCAAGAAATGTAGTGAGGAAGGTGTTCATATGCCACTGTGTCGGCCGTGATGTTCTGCATACAGGAAGAATAAGGCATATTTTCATTTCTTTTTTTTTTAATGTACCTAATTCTTGATTGCAGAACATTGTGGCTGACTTAGTAGCTTACAAACACCTTCTGGATCTACAACGTTGTTTGCTGTCTGGAAGCATACATCTCAACCTCTTAGAGCAAGAAATCTGAACAAAGCCATATATATATATATATATAATAGGGGAATGAAGGTCCATAAATAGGGACAGTTTTTAAGTAGTGCAAATTAAGAAAATTGAAAGAATAACAGGTTTTGCATTAGCATTAATTTCCTGAAGGGTATGAAATGTAAAACTCTGTCATTATTTTCTAATTTTAACCTTCAATGATTTGCAAAAAAAAAAAAAAAACATTCACTTTATGAGAAACAGATCAAAAAATCTGAAGCAAAAATGTGGGCATTCTGTTTAAATATGTACAGTTGAGAGTTATGAGTGGAAGTTGTACATGCCGATAAGAAGGTCTGGCCACTCGATACTTTAGTGGCCGGACTTTTACTGTTAGTATATTCTCAATTTACAACAGGCACACTGTTTGAGCTGACCAATCAGTGTGCTTGTTTTTGAATGTTAATGGCCAGTTATTGTATAGTATCAACTATCCCTCTGACAATCCCTACTCCAGTAAAATCTAGTCACAAACTTGTAACCTTTTCCTTTAAAATCTACAAACAGTTGGATACAAATATCAAAAAGTTCAGATACTTCAGACATACAAACCTTTTGCAATTCTATTATGAAGTCTTTAAATTCCAGTTTAACAATATTACCTAAGATACTGACACAACTTGTTGTTATGCAAACAAACTCTATAAGCACCTGTATAAATGCATTGACCTGGAAGTTCATATCAGAGTCAAACAAACTGGAAAGTTTAAAAGTAAACCAGCCTGGTGATCCACATGTATAATGACAAAAAACAATAAAAGAAAAAAAATGGTTTTAAACCATAGAGCAGTGAAGGATCTAGCACTGGGTACCCTTGGCAGCTGCCTAGGGCCTGTGATGGCTGTGGGGGCCATGTTGACTTGAGAGATTGGTAAAAAAATCTTCCATAAATAAACAAACTGGAAGACTTTTGTGAATACAGCAGTACTTCAGGACCTCATAGAAGACTTCTGTAAACAACAGCAAACCCCAGAAACCAATGCATTAAGAGACTGTCCCAACATAAACTGCATGAGATTTAATTTGCAGCCAATGGATCTTTAGAAGGCAGATATGCAAAGCCATTCCATTGAGTACAGCAATTCATGTCCATTCCCACAGCAAATGGAACCAAATGTGTTTGTAGGAGCACAACCATTCCAGTGAGTACAGAAGTTCATATCTCAGTGGCAAAGTGTGCATGTGTGTAATGCCCCAGTTAAAGGGCTGTCAGGTAAAGTGACTTTGCTCAGAGTCAAATCCTGGACTTTAATTTTTGGCAAGCAAGTGCAATAAAACTCCACACAAATGTCCAGGTCTCTTTTATTTATTTATTTATTTATTTATTTATTTATGCATTTTTGTAAATCACTGAGGATTATAATCTGTCATTGGTTGTCAATGTCAGTCTTAGACTTTTATAGGTGCATTGTTCAGTGTCAGTGGTGCAACATGTAGCCCACTTACTTTTGGTACAGAAGGCTATGGGTTCTCTTCCCACAACAGGTAAATCAAATGCTGACTCTATCATGCAGCATAAGTGGGAGGGTGCTGCACTTCTGAGTGCATCCTCCTTTGGATGAGATATTTAGTAACCATGAACCTGTTGTCAGTTTGTCAGCCATTCCCTACTGCATATCACCAACACACCATTTTTTTAATGTAAAAGGCAATTTATTCTTCAAGGGGAGTAGGCACACTGAATTTGTAGATGAAGATTTGAAATGCAAAGTTGTTTGACAGCAGCAACCTCTTCATTACTTACAGACCCCTTTAATATGGAATTATTCAGATGACTTTTACTTCTACAGAGATTGTACATGTTGACTGGTATTGATGGATTCTAATGACAGATGTTTGAGTGGCCTCTTATGGTTGAAATGTTCTGAAATGGGGAGCTTTGACATTGTTTCACTGATTACTGGCAAAATGGCCAAAACTACAAATTTAAAACACACTCTAACAAAAGTTGCTGTAGTTAACAAGGACTATAATTTAATGCAATCAAGAAGGTGAATCAAAGAAAGCATGTATTAAAGCATGGCCCTGATAATGTTGAAAACAGCTCAAAGATACACTTAATCTGCCACTGGCCAGAAGCTTTTTCTATGAATGTGGATTTCGATGCAGTTTCACTGAATGTGAGTTTCAAGGGCAGAGAAGTTTACTTTTACTCATGCCAAGTCTGTTTTCATTCTGAGTCTGTACTGTTTTGCATAGCAAATGACTATCGGTGTTTGCGCTATAAAATTTGAAATAAAAGTTTCAAATTAAATTCAAATATCTGTAATCATTGTAGAAGTTAATAAAAAGATATCTTCACATTGACCTGTTTGAACAGTGCTTTATGGTAAGTGTGGAAACAGACAGTGCTAAGTAATACGACACTGAAATGGCTGCGAGGGGGGAGTGCTGGTCAACTGTGTGGGGTGGGAGTTGATCCATTACCCTGCCTACAGCCCCATTTGATCATGATCTGACTCTGCTATTGAGCAAAACAAACAAAAAAAATGAAATCAACATTACCATTAAAAAGTTATTGAAAGGACAAAAAAAAAACATCAGGAAAACATGAACTTAGTTGAACATCAGAAGCTAAAGACAATAACAAATCCTTTTTTTAGCTATGTCAGGAAACTAGGGTATAACACCCAGTGGTGCTCAGAACTTATCCAAAATAGGGTCACCTGCTTGGATCCTATAGACAATATACTACCAAACAACCTCAGTGAAAATGTCACCCTGAAACAATTATACAAAACCCACATTCCGCACAGAATCACACCCCCTCATCACAACTAAAGAATCCAAGGACATTCTTACTCCTCTGTATTCTGAGTTGATTGGACCTAGTGTTGAATACAATGCCTCTTTTGGGCTGCATCATATTAGGCTTATCAAACACTTGGAAAAATCCCACAGGTTTCTAGCTAAAAAGATCACATGCTTAGAATGCAACAGCTACCAGGACAGACAACAAGCCTTGTCCCTTTAACCAGTACTCTAGAGACTCCTAAGGGGTGAGCTGTGCCTAGCTTTCCAGCTGTTAAAGTGTGTATTTTTTAACAGTATAGGATAATATTGTTAACTAACTTTCCATGAAATGAGGGGTCCAAGACTCACTCACTCCTCTACACAATCAAAAATGCCCCCCTCATCACTTACCATCCTACTATCAAGCATAAACTTCACTTTTATCTCCTGTCCCCCTAAATTATACTTCCCCTACAATTCCTTACTACGTTTAGGTGACAAACAACCCTAACCCTAGACCACCCCAACCCATCCACTAGCAACCTAAGTACATTAAATGCTCCTAATCATTTATACTCTCCTGCCAAACATTTAACATTTTCCTCACTCAATATACAAAACATCATGAACAAAATAACTGAACTCCATGCTTGGATGGCCCTATACTCTACTGACATAATAGCACTCACAGAAACCTGGCTCAAACCTCACATACCTGATAAAGAATCACTCCCACCAGGCTACAACATCCTTCATCTTGACCGACCTATCAAGAAAGGTGGTGGTGTTGCCATAATGTATTCTGATCAACTGCACTTGTCCCTCATGTTAAACCCTCCTCTACATGCCACCCAGCTAAACTCCTTACTGTTAACTTTAAACTTAACCAGACCACAAAACTCTAACTTTAGCTGCTATTTATATACCCCCTGGTGATAATATTCCCTTACAAGAACAAATCTGCTTCTGGCTTTCTCATAACATTCCATTGAAACAGTTCTATTAGGTGATATCAGTATCAGTTGTCTAACCCTTGCTTCCAATTCACAAGCTCCTCTTTAATCTTACATGGCTTCTCACAACTAATCTCAGCCCCTACTCACTTTAACAAGTGTACCAACTCTAGTACTCTTTTAGACTGGATACTTGTGCCAAAACCAGTCCTATATCATCACCCTAAACCTCTTCCTGACTCCATTAGTGACCACTCACCTATTTGTGATCAAAGAGTCCATCGTCAGTATCTAAAGTCACACAAATTCAAAGAATGCCGCACCCTCTCTAATTTTCAACCAGACATATTCAATAACATGCTTGCTTCTAGAAATTGGTCCTTTCTATCCTACCTTCCTCTTGGTGAAGCAGTTCAGAAATTTAATTCTATATCTCTAAGTTTACTCAACTCACTTACCCCCCTCATGACTATTAGAGTTAAATCTATATTCTCTCTTTGGCTATCTCAGTTCATACACACTTCACACCTCCAAACTTATAAAGAAACTTCTCAATCTGTCTAAAAAGCAAGTCAATATTGACAAAACAAAACTTGTACCTAAATCCCCAGACAGCACATCTCAGCAATCCCAAAAAATTCTGGAACACAATTAATCAATCCTTCACCCAGTAAACCCTACTACCCCAAACCCTTTTTCCTAATAAGACTCCACTTGAAACAACAGCCATACTTAACTCCTACTTTATTGACACTTTTAATAAACTAGCATCTTCCTCAAACTCTTCTAACTTGCCTGACCCTCCTACCCCCTCAAATAAAAAAAATGCCTTCTTTCAGAAACCAGTCTTCATCTGCTACATACAATGTCTCCTACATAAGCTTAAGCCTTACTCTCATTCTGTTGACAACCTTTCACCACTCTTTCTCAAACATGCAGCTAATTCCATTACTTATCCCATTTCTATTCTCATTAATCACTCTTTTCTGAAGCCACAGTTCCCTCACCTGAAAACAATTTTTTACTATACCCGTACATAAAGAACTTTCAGACTACTACACTATTGCCATATTGCTACCCTTCTCTGAAATAGTAGAAAAATGTGTTCATAAGCAAATCTTGACTATCTGACTCTAGAAAACCTAGTGTCCCCCACCCAGCATGCCTTTTGTCCTAATCACAGTACAGGCACAGCTACTGCTCTTATCTCTTTTATCCACTCTATTTCCTTAGACAGAGATAATACATGTGTCTCCTGTCTCTTCCTAGACCTTTAAAAAGCCTTTGACACTGTATCTCATACCTTGCTCCTCTCTAAACTATCCAACCTCAACCACTCTATCTCTACCATCTCCTGGTTTACCAGTTATCTATCTAACAGACAACAATCTTTCAAATGGCTCTCCACTCTATCTCCTTTCCTCCCCAACAAGATGGGTGTTCCTCAAAGTTCTAGTCTTGGTCCCTTACTGTTCAACATCTTTACTAACTTCCTCCTCACTGCCTGTCCTCACTCTAATCTTATTCAATATGTAGATGACTCCACTATCATCTCCACTGTTGACTCCTTCTCTGACTTGGTCTCCCTCACTCAGAACTCCTTCAGTTCTATAGAAAGTTGGCTCTCACACAACCAACTTATTCTTATTCCCACAAAGACCAAACTCCTCCTGTTCCTCCCCAAAACACTCTCTCATCTCAAACCCATCTTCACTACAACATCTCTTAACAATACTTTCATTAATGTTGAAACACACACCAAACTACTTGGGGCCATTATTGATGATCAACCTAAAATCCACCCTCATGTTCACCATTGCATGAAGAAAACACAACAAAAACTCTCGGATTACTTTACAGGAACAAAACGTTCCTCACTAAAGACTCTCGTATCTCTCTTGCCTATCCTATTCTCCCCAGTCGCATCTATAGCTCACAAATCCTTATTACTTGCAGATCAGACTTTTAACTAAACTTGAAGCAACCTACAACAAAATTGCCAGGTTTGCAGCTAATCAGACTTCTTACTCACATCACTATCACTCTCTTAAAGCCTTACATTCTTTAGATTTCTCTAATCAGTTGCTTCCATCCCAACTTCTTGTCATTCACTCTGTCCTTTATAAGTCTTCCTTCTACCCTGTCATCTCCTCTCTCACCTCTCTGTACTTCTCAACTAAAACCCTTAGGAGTGCTGATCAATGACACTTAGACATATATAAACCTAAAAGATCTGTAGGCCAAAACCTGTATGGCTACAATCCTGCCCTAGCTTGGAATACACATACAGGAATTAAAAAAAAATTATCTATTTAACAACTTTGAATGCCAGTGTAAAATCTCTGATTGATCCTTCTTCACCTAATACCTTCTAAGCTCGTGATTTTTGGACTTCATTACTCTTCATCCTCACTACCACTCTTGTCTCATCTTCCTCTAACTCGGCCTTCTTCTTGCTCTTTCACTCTTTTTCTTCTGGTTGGTTCAGCTCTCTCAACCTCTACCCCCTTTTCTCTTTAATATCTTTCCTTTTCCTATATTCTGCATGTTCTCATCTCTATCTCCCCTTCCTCTATTGTAAATATCAGATTGGTTCCACGTTAATTTCTTAACTACTAACAGTTAACTATGTTCTCTGCTAATGCACAGCTTTATTGTTTGTATTCAAATGTATTTTATTCTATTTTTTTAATATTGTAATATTTTTGACAAATTAGTTAATTTTTGATAAACCTCTATGTTAATTCCTTGTTACTTTTGTAGAGATGTTCTCCTCGGGCCTCCACTGAAAAACGGCTCTTCCTCAGTTGGACATTCCTGGACAACAAATGTGAAATAAATTAATTAATTAAATAAATAATAAAGACATGTTATATCTCCACAAATCAAGCAGTCTGACTAACACTAGAACCTGCGATTTAACTTTGTTTCAGCAAATAAACAAAACACAGTGGAGAAACTGATTTGTTAATAGATCTGATGCTTGTCCGAATATCCCTTATGAGTTAGTTTCAAAAGTGCTGGAGGACATTATAAAAGTGCATTCACAGGCCCTGATGCATTAAATGGGTATTTCCTTTTTGCACAGCAAGTAGCTTGGTATCACGCCTTTAAGTACACTATGAGCAATCACCTCAGAAGGGATAGGCTTCCAACTTATGGAGGGAAGCAGTTGTTGTCCCAGTACCCAAAGGATATGTCTAACAACCACTGGACAAATATAGACTATCAGTTTGGCCTCAATACTGGTAAAAGTTTTTTTTTTTTATAAACAACTTTTATTGATTTTAAATAAAACAAACAATGTCATATATTTTAACAGAAAATTATTCAAAATCAATTGATGCATTGAATAACACAGAAAAAAAAAACAACTAAGGTATTTACAAAGACATCCGCTAATAAAGTTTCATTAATAAATATTTATAGCAAATCATGGTATGAGTTATTCTTAACAAGTTTTGTAAATATAAAGTAATTCATGGTGTGAGTCATTCTTTCTTTAACAGATTCTGTAAGTTTACCCACATATAATAAGCATGAGTTTTTCTAGAAGCTCTTGATTTTATAGTCGAACTCTGTAAGAGACATACATCAGTTATACCAATCTTAAACTCGGTGAAGACTGGTGGGAAATACGATATCCAATTTCTTGTGATGATCTTTCTGGCCATGGCTAATACTGACCAAAGTAAATACTGGTAAATGTTTTGAACAAGCAATTTGCAATCTGCTCCAAGGGGATATTGGACAAAGGGCTGACATATATTAACATGTCTCCTTGTCAGAAGATCAAGTCTGACTAATCGTATCCAATTTTGTGATAAGAATAGTAGCTCAATGGACTTGGGGCCTTGCTAGTAATATATATTTTTTTATTACCTGAATCTGATGAAGTCCTTTGATTTGATTCTCAATGACAGAATACTTGATGTTATGTTAAAATATCATATCATTATCTATGTTTACAGTGGATACCCAAATGGCTAACAAAAAGGAAGTTCAGAGTGAGAATAAGTCATTTGTTTTCAAAAATAAAAAAGTGTTGATTTGGGGCTTGCTCGGGGTTCTGCTATTGGTCCCATGTTATAAGGGCTATTGATGTTTGAGATGCAGGTAAATTATGGCACCTGGATAAATAAATTCACAGGTGACACTAAGGTGGGGGATATAGTTAGAAATATGCACAATCATAATAAATCGCAAAATAATCTAAACAGTTTATTCATGTGGGTAACCAAAAATGGGATAGAAATTAATGCCACAAAATGCAATATGACACATTTTGTTTCTGGAACTAACTATTATCTCTATGCACTGAATAATGAAATGTTGACCTCAGTAAGTTCTGTGATAGACGTTCTGTGATAGATTTGGGATAACCAGTGGACACTGGATGGGGTCGTCCTTGTTCTTTCATCAGAGGATGTGTCTGGGGCAGTACAACTTCTGTAGGGTTCTCTTCATTCAGAAGCTGCTACAAGTACTCCTTTCATCTACCGTTGATCTCCAGTGGACATGTGAGCAGGTTATTGATGGCATCCCTTACAAAGGGAATCTGACTATCTTTATCTATTACCTAGCAACCTAATAGTTTCTTTGTGCCATCTACCAAGTCATTTTTTAGAAGTTGGTAGATTGCCTCTGATGCCTTGTTCTTTCTTATCGCAGCTCTTTGCTTAGCCTCTTTGTTGTTCAACCAGTATGGCTTCTTAGCCTGGTCCATCTTTTCTAACTCCCATTTTTTTATTTATTTTACTTATTTGTTGCCATTTGTTTACTGGGAAAGTCTGACTGGATCACAAGAGCCCATTTTCAGAGGAGGCCTGGGGAAAAAAGCTCCATTTAACAGAGAGAAAAAAAAATTTTTCAAAAGCATTACATAAACAAAGTTGAAACATACGTTTCAAAAATAATCAACAATATTGTAAGGCACAGAGATATAACAAAAATATGTTACAAAAAGAGCAACGAGGAAATGCAAAGTAAAGCATTATATACAGTTCTGGAGAGTGTCCTTTTCGCATTTCACAGTAGTAAAGTTATGTGTTTCGTTTAACTGTAACTAGAAATGAAAGAGAGATTAGGATAAATTAGTATAAATGACGAGGGGGTGATAGGAAGATGTTATGTAAAGTAACAGAAATGGTAGGAGCGCCAGGTGAAGATGAGGGTGTAGTGACGGCTAGAGAATCTGTAAAGAGCGAGTGGAGAAAAGTAGACAAGATCGATGTTCCACCAGGGGTATAGCATGATCAGCGCCATGAGTCTGATAGGTGGTCGTTCAGAAGATGCTTGAAGGAGGGATGGTAAATTATAGTTCTAATAGCCTGTGGAATAGAATTCCATATTTTGGCAACAGATTAGCAGTAAATGCTATTTCCAATTGCTTTTGATGTTTACAGGTGATGACAAGTTGTTTGTCATTAGAACGAAGGGGTCTGTTAATAGAGCTTAGTGTGGGACAGTTTATAAATGATGTTGTGGGCAGTAGCTTGTTGTACGTAGTCCAGGTAGTGGGGTTGTTCGTCAGTTCAAACTTTTAAGGGCCTTGCAGGGATGTGCATTGTATTGTTTATTGGTAACAAATTTAGCAACTTTGTTGCATCATATTTCAAGTTTAGTTTTAACAGATACCTGCAAGTTAGTACGGATAAAGACACCGTAAGCTGCTATAAAAAGTTTTGATCCTAACAATGCTTTGGCTAAGCATTCAGATGAATATTTAGATTTTAGAAAATTTTCTTTTTTAGTATTAGACCATGTTGAATCCAGGGAAGTCATGGATATTTTGAAAACAGCCTTGGAAATTAAAGAGTTAAAGTGGCAAATGGCTTTAAGGGCTGATATAGCCCCTGGTTTAAATGGAGTGTTAAATATCAAACATTTGCTTAAAAACACACTGTTTTATTAGCATTTAATTAATTGAACATTTTTTATTGGTTGGATAATCAACTGTTTTGTATACATATATATATATATATATATATATATATATATATATATATATATATATATATATATATATATAAAGAGTTACTACCACTCATTTCTTCATCCTGCTCTGATGAACTTCATGTTATTAAAATGAATGAAAGCTCTAAACTAACAATCAGTTCATCTGAGGAATTTTTCTTGTGCTTTTGGCAACATTTAAACTTTGTCTATATTTTTTTAATTTTGAACAGAAAATTGGAGAAGACTGAGTGTGTTTTTATTGTGGGATGAAATAAGATCCCAGCGTGTAACCAGTCATACAAAGCACTGCTGTTTGCTGCAGTGAATTTGCAAGGCACTTATGTTGGTTGAAGAGATCTTCGGTCATAGTCAGACCTGATTATGTTGTGGTTGACAAGGAATGCAAAAGCCTCAAAAAGTAAAACCCAAGAAAGAAGCTGTCAGACCAAAATAGACCCTGGCATGCAATTTATACAATATACAGGACAGCAATATCAATACAATCTAAAAGTAGCAGTTCAAATAGGGTCTATATTATAATCTCAAAGGTTTAAAAGTTCGACTCACTAAAGATCGAACTTTAGGGAGCGAAGTCTTAAACCATCGAAACCAAAAAAAAAAAAATACTAAATTAAAAAAAAAACAAAAAAAAAATAGTGTGTAGGCAAGGGGGCAAGCCCCCCTGCACCCCCCCACACCCCCATACTTAAATATACCAACTCGAGAATGCACTACATTTAAATAAATGAAAATCTTCCCCTACAGAGATTTTCCGTTTAAATGGTAGATGTAGTGCGCTTTCAGTATTCTCATGTCGACAATATCGTATTCAATATTGTCAGACTTCGAGATTTTAATATAGACCAGTTCAAATAAACATTATGTGAGTAGGAGAGCTGTGCTCAACAAGCATCTATTTAGCCGTAGAAAGAGTCAGACAGTAGTGCTGCATTTTGGGAGAGAGGGTTATCGATCCCAGACAGAGAAATGATCCCAGCTGAATACCTACCTTTCTGCTACAGTGTCTTGTCAACTGTTAAAGTAAAATGCGTTAATAATATTTGACTGACACATTTGTAGACTGAAGAATTTATTGCAGTGGAATCCAGGATGCACTCTAAGCTGAATATGAACAACGTCCTACTTTTTTGCTATTTTTTTTTTTTTTTATAATATATTTTACAATTGGCATTCTGGGTGGCCTCAAGAAGGCTCTTGCTGTAGCATTCTTACTCTACCTATTATAGTATTGTTGTTTTGAACTCAGCATTTCAACATTGTTTTTGCCAGAATATCAAGATTTAAATATCTCGCCTGTTTGTTTTCTGGTATAACTGCTGATGATAGGTACTAGATCACCTAATATGTTGCCTTTGTGGTATCAACATCCTTTGCTGGAGATTACAGGGTGCTTAATCAATGAGGTCACTTATGGATTATTGGATTTGTCCTGAAGTTTCATTTAAAGTTTAATCTGTATGGGGGTTTGTGGATATTCAGTTTGGACTTGTCATTTAGAATCTGATAAATTTATTTATTTTTTGTTTAAATTTGGGGTTTGGACTGTGTAACTATGTGTATATCTTTGACTAGATTTCTGTTTGATAGCATCAACTATGTTTTATGTATTCTATGCATATCTATGCTTGTTTTGATAATATTTCATAATCTCAATATTTATTCTGATGGTTTTCTACACTTGCAATAATTGCTTTGGAAATAAGTAATGTAATAAAATTTAAATGAATTTGAAACATGCTTTACACCATTTAGCATAAAATGCTGTTGTAGGGGTGTAGGGACACATCTGGGGAATCTGAGAATGGAAATGAAAAGAAGACAGAAGTACAAAGGGGGTAGTTAAAACATACCAACGCATGCTTCGTACTGCTGCATTAGTCAGTGCATGCATTAGTTCCCAGTAACTTCCACTGAAATGGCACATTGTCTTTTAAAATACAAGGCAAAATCTGAAATAGATCTATTGTGGATCAGTACATTATTCCATTTAACAAACGTAAGCAAGTGAAAATAGGCTTAAATACAATAAAACAGGTTTATTTGGAAATAATTCCCAGTAGGAAAGTGACCCATTATGGGCCCACTCAATAGCCCTTCTGAAGAGTCCTAGGATATGGCTCCAGCATGCTGACAGTTCCTAAGATATGGCTTCAGCATGCTACCAGTTCCTAGGCTATGGCTCCAGCATGCTACCAGTTCCTATGATATAGCTCCAGCATGCTGCCAGTTCCTAGGATATGGCTCCAGCATGCTGCCAGTTCCTAGGATATGGCTCCAGCATGCTGACAGTTCCTAGGATATGGCTCCAGCACACTGACAGTTCCTAAGATATGGCTCCAGCATGCTGACAGTTCCTAGGATA